>NC_068358.1:109505364-109765364 GCF_020536995.1 Dreissena polymorpha
CTCAATTTCATGCGCATGTATCTGAAAAAACATATATAAACACACACGCACAATTAATGCAGATTCTCTTTTACCAACCGATTTACATCATCAATTTCAGATAATTCTCAGACAAGCGTCTTGCTGATCTTCAACTACAGAAAAGCGTCTTAATCGTTCTTTAATCATAGAAATGAGTCTTAAATACTATTCAATCACATACAAGCGTCTTCCTGATATTTAATGAAAGACAATCGTCTTAAATGATATTTATTCATAGACAAGCGTCTTACTGATATTTAATTCCAGACAAACGTCTTACTGGTCACATAACCCCAAACCGGAACTCCTGTTTTTAGGGTTACATGCAGTCAGTTTGATACTTAGCACACATTGTTGAGTGCATGCTGCCTAGGATTTGTAAAATACATTGCAAATGGCCAGTTTTGGTATCAACTTGAAGGTATATTTGTAAGCAATAAGAAAATAGGCAATTTTTGTGCTCTACTTTTTGTGTTGATGGTTCCCGGCTTTGAAAGTAGGTCATACTATTTGAGCCAAAAATGGTTGTCTGCACAGCTGTCAAAACCGGTTTGCCTATTCTAAGGTAAATATTTTGAGTTAGCACACATAGAATTTAATGACATGCATTTTTTGAAAAGATTATGCATTTATCTTTCCAGTGATGTATGATGATATAGTGGGTATGCGCTTGATCATGGTAAAAATTGATATCGAACTTCAACTATTTTATATGTAATATAGAAGGAAATTAATTGCGCATGCGTAACCTACTGATATTTAATAAAAAAAAACAAGCGTCTTGCTGATATTTAATCACAGACAAGCGTCTTTATGATATTTAATCAAAGACAAGCGTCTTACTGATATGAATTAACAGACAAGCGTCTTACTGATATTTAATCAAGGTCACATAACCCCAAACCGGAACTCCTGTTTTTAGGGTTACATGCAGTCAGTTTGATACTTAGCACACATTGTTCAGTGCATGCTGAATAGGATTTGTAAAATACATTGCAAATGGTTGTTTTTGGTATTAATTTGAAGGTATATTTGCAATCAATAAGAAAAAAAGCCATTTTTGTGCTCTACTTTTTTTGTTGATGGTTCCCGGCTTTGAAAGTAGGTCATACTATTTGAGCTCAAATGGTCGCCTGCACAGCTGTCAAAACCGGTTTGCCTATTCTAAGGTGAATATTTTCAGCTACAACGTATAGAATTTAATGACATCCTTTTTTTCAAAAGATTATGCATGTATCTTTCTAATGATGTATGATGATATAGTGGGTCATTGCTTGATTAGGTAATAATTGATATCGAACTTTAACTATTGTATATGTAATATAGAAGGAAATTAATTGCGCATGCGTAACCTTTAAGCACATCCGGAATAATGTGTCGTCTGCAAAAAAAGACAAAATGGAGGCTAATTAGCAGGCTATTTTGGAAAAAATCTATGGCAGATGTCATTTGGACCCAGTTAAAGGGTGTATTATGTGGGATGGGTGCTCCAGTGAACATAGGGGGGGGGGGGGGGGGTAGATATGGGAAATTCAAAGCAAAATGTCCATCCGAGCACCCATCCAAGATCCACTATGTCCATCGCATAGTTTTTCAGTTTCACTTTGGCATTAATTTGGATCCCGTTCAGCATTTATTCCATTTATGTCAATAAACCTTGTGTTGCAGTCCCCATCATTTAGTTATAAAACCGGTTTCGCTCAATAATGCTCGCAAAGTTTGCGCCCAAAGCGGCAGATGCACAGATCATGTTGACCACCCTGCCTGCCTTGTCTAAAAGTTAGCCATTTCTTTTGTTTGCAAACTAAGCTAATTATATTTAACACCATTTGTTTTTTGTAATCATACAAAATTGGCCTAAAATAACTTTTTGCTATGTATTGAAACATAAAAACAAGGCAGCAAACAACATAAGTAACTCGTCGGCTTGTTTAATAACATGTCGGATGAAATAACTGCTTACTATGTGGCCGACCTATAAATTTATACGTAATTGTGGTCTTGTAACTGTCCGACACCTCTCATACCATATACAGTGTCAGTGAGACCTTTATTGTAATGCAAGCGTTCATGTACTTGGTAACGGCGCTGTCGTGTCGCATACCTAGTACTTTTGCGTTTTTGGATAACATCATTGTTTGGCCTTTTTGATATGGCATCGGTCTTCCTTATTTGACGTATGAACGAAGAACCTTTTGTAAGAGTTGCCCCCAGTGATTTGGTTTTTATCAGCACTGATACTGCATACCCATTGTTAAGTTTAAGAACCTGGCCATGAATCCTTCCCGCAAAGTTCCTTTGGTTAGTGATTATTTTTGGGTTTACAGCTAGGTAGGATCAATTCACGGCTTCACACTTTTGCGTAGATGTCAATTTGTTTTATCAAGGGCTATGGGAGACAGCATGATGTCCATGCATTTTAAAAGCAACACCTTATCACCCTCAGTCATTCTTAGTTTTACGGTCATGGGCATATAGTTTTTGGCCTGTCTATAGTTACCGCAGCAAAGTAAGCTAGATGCTTTGCAGGGCTCACCACAATACCCGCCCGCCAAAGCAAACAACAATTGCATCGGCTACCTTTGGCATACATTGTTTAATTTTGTTTAGGTCACCGTTATAAGATTTGTGGGCCATTTTCAACTCTGTTATACACCGGTGTTTAATTGACAGAGCAAAGCGATTCTTTAGGTTTGCGTTTGACGACCCTTTGAACATATTTGAGCTAAAGTTGGCTGCGTACACAGCACGTTTCAGTGAATTTCCCAAGTGCCTTATGTCTTTAAAGTGTAGAATTGTGTGTTCACTTGCTTTGCTCACCCCTGCATGACTCCTGGAGTCACCATCACCAGTATAACAAGTAACTTGAACCTCATTTGATATGTTACGGGCCACAATTTCAGACCATCTATCTTCGTCACCTATTGGATCTGACTTGGACATGTTTGCCGAGCAATGACCCTTATGATTAGGGCAAACAACATTGTTCCCCTTGTTTCGCAATCTAGCTTTTATCGTGCAAAGTTTAGTGGCAATGTGTACCCCTATTATTTTCTTGTTTTTAGTGTTATTTTCACAAAATGTGGTTGTCGCAATGGACCCCGCCTGAAATGGGTTTGAGTCGGAATTGAACATAGGGTTATTGTAGCAAGAGTCACCCTCCACATTTACAGTTTTGGCATTTTTTTTTACCTATTATGGCATTCTCTTTTACAAGAGTGACTCTTTGCTCATGCAAGTCCCTAATATTGACACTTTGTATCTTTTCATTTACTTTATTACTTAATCTTTGCATGGCGGCTTGGTTTGGGGCTATGATGTTTGCATTATTAAACATTCTGCGTACACCTATATTACTAATTAGTGTAGTACACAGACCAAGCTGAAGGCCAATGTTTACCTTTGCGGCACGCCTACCCGGAACTTTTTTATTCTCAACCTCCTCATAAAGATTGTGATAATCGCTCATGTATGAACACTTTGTACATTTTAGCCGCTCACGCCAACCTAGACCCCACCTAACTGAGTTAGCGGCATCAAAATTCAGATCCCCCTCACAGTTTGGCTTATCATGTCTATGTTTTTTGAAGGCAGAATTCAAAAGAGCCTGAACCTTAGCCTGAACCATCAACTTATTGGTATACAAGTCTGGATGAAGTGACTCGTCACCACAGCCACAATACTCGTCAACTACATTAGACGCATTCGGTCGGGGTCGCAACGCTGACACTGTTGTATCCGTACCATCAGTATCTTTAAAAGTTAGTACATTGTTAGTGGTGTGTACTCTACTCTCAAAGGCTTTCTTTTCCAACCTGACATAATTTTTGTCACCAACAGTAGGAAAATCTACAGTTTGACCCTTTTTGGACTCACGCTCCCCTTTTTGAACCAAACTTTGCGTAAATGAGCTTGTCACTTAGACAGCACCATAGTTACTGACTCTATTACTTAATAAAACAACCTACACAGTTTACAGTGTGAGAAAAATATACTAGATTTGCACGAAATAATCCAATATTTGATAAAAATGCATATAAGAACCTTTTATTTTCGCAGATTGCACTGCAGAGAGTACCTGAGACAGTCTGGGGAGTACTGAACACTGGCCATGAAGAATTTCACACTTGCCCTGTAGGCTCTAGTGTCACATCAGACTGTGTATGAACACCCGTTATTGAAACTTTGGGGTCAAATGTGTGTCTGTAGATGCCAGACGTGAATGTCTGTTAATGCATATGTAAAAAAACCTTTTCTGGGGACAAATGGCATCTTCAATGCTACTTAAATCTTCAAATCACCCGCAAAAACGCGGAAAAAATGCTCGAAAGATCCTAAAGTACCATTTTGTTCAATTAATAATACTGCTGAAGAGTGTTGTTAACTCTGTTTTCATATATGTCACCTTCTATGCATTAGGAAACCCAAAGCCATGCTTATTTTTGGATTAAAACTATGTTTTCAACATGTACCCAAAATGTTTTTTCTGCTCTTAATATCCAACTAAAAATGCATTTGCATGTGTTATTTCCAATGCCTTGTTTTTCCAATAAATCTTCATTTGAGATTGACAGTACTCTATATTCTTTCTGAAAATACATCATTCTTATTAAAAAATATGGTTTTATTGAAATCAGAAAGGGTTGGGTTCTCTTAAAGGTCACATAACCCCAAACCGGAAATCCTGTTTTTAGGGTAACATGCAGACAGTTTGATACTTAGCACACCTTTTTTTCAGTGCATGCTGCATAGGATTTGTAAAATACATTGCAAATGGTTGATTGTGGTATTAATTTGAAGGTATATTTGTAAGCAATAAGAAAAAAAAGCCATTTTTGTGCTCTACTTTTTCTGTTGATGGTTCCCGGCTTTGAAAGTAGGTCATACTATTTGAGCCCAAAATGGTCGCCTGCACAGCTGTCAAAACCGGTTTGCCTATTCTAAGGTGAATATTTTCAGTTACAACGTATAGAATTTAATGACATCCTTTTTTCCAAAAGATTATGCATTTATCTTTCTAATGATGTATGATGATATAGTGGGTCATTGCTTGATCATGGTAAAAATTGATATCGAACTTTAACTATTTTATATGTAATATAGAAGGAAATTAATTGCGCATGCGTAACCTCAAAGACAAGCGTCTTAAATGTTATTCAATCATAGACAAGCGTCTTACTGATATTTAATTTCAGACAAACGTCTTAGTGATATTTAATAAAAAAACAAGCGTCTTGCTGATATTTAATCACAGACAAGCGTCTTAATGATATTTAATCAAAGACAAGCGTCTTACTGATATTTATTCAGAGACAAGCGTCTTACTGATTTTTAATCAAAGACAAGCGTCTTAAATGTTATTCAATCATAGACAAGCGTCTAACTGATATTTAATCAAAGACAAGCGTATTCAATGATATTTATTCATAGACAAGCGTCTTACTGATATTTAATTCCAGACAAGCGTTTTACTGATATTTAATCACAGACAAGCGTCTAACTGTTATTTAATCAAAACGAGCGTCTTACTGATATTTAATCACACACAAGCGTTTTACTGATATGTAATCGAAGACAAGCGTCTTAAATGATATTTAATCATAGGCAAGTGTCTTATTGATATATGATTCCAGACAATCGTCTTAGCGACATTTGATCACAGACAAGCGTTTCAATGATATTTAATCCACTACAAGCGTGTTATTAATATTGAGTAATCGACAAAAAATCGTTTTTTTTTACAAGCGTCCTGACAGCCCTTCGACTAAATAAATACAAAATTGTGCATTATTAAGTCATTATAAATTATTATATTACCACCTATTCACTTCCTGAAATCCATGTAACAAGCACGTTTAACTTTAAATTTTCGTTGTCAAACATACCCTTTCCATTTTTACATGGAACTTAAAATCGCCTGTCAGATGGCAAATGAATAACATCCAAAACCCCAGGAATAAAATGTCCATGTGGACATAACAATGGCCAAAATACCGCAGATGTCCATCGCGGAACAACTAATACACCGCGTGCTCTATCAACCATCATTGTGTTTACAACTCTTGATATAACTGAAAAATAGGAGGCACAAATAATCCTAACTCAAAAGACCATCTAGCAGTAAATGCATTTATAACTCAGAACCAGGCTTCCAAAATATGGAATAAAAACGATCTAATTTTCCGTTGTAATGCGATGCAAACCAATCTATGGTAGGCATACCAAACTTTTCAACTATTAACGCCAATTACTCGTTTGATATCCCCCAATCATCAATGTCCTCTATCTTTGACAAATAGTCTGCCCGTTCATTGTCCGTTCGAGGGACCCACTCAACCTCAAATATAATGTTAGTGGATAACATAAATTGAAAATATCCATTGCCAATTCTTGCAAATATCTTTTTCTGGAACCTTTTTTAACGATGGCCACAACATTGACATTGGTATGATTTGACCAACAAAACAGGCTAATTTTCTCACGGAAATAGACCTAAGTAATGTAGATTTTCAATTAATGAAGAGCATGTACATATTGCCTTAGTTTTCCTATGCTCGGCAATCTGAATCTCACCATTGAAAGAATCAAGCACAGATCCCAAAAACTGCACGACTTGAACTGGTACCCAAATGCTTTTGTCTGCTTTAGGAATAAAACCTGAACTGAGTATATCTTGTTTTATTTGAGTGCCAAAAACCAAAGTGTTTTTGTATGAATCTGCACAACCAAATCCGTCATCAAGAAACATAAGTACAGATTTACCCCCGCTGCGCCATTTTTTTATCAAAGGGCGACAAATCTTTGTGAAAATCCAACAAGCGCTACTTAATTCAAACGGAAGAACTAGAAACCGGATGTAGCGGACCTTGCCGTCAGTTCCCTTCCAAGAAAATTGCAATGTTGTTTGAAAATTTTTAATAAAATGATAAGAGCTTGTAATGTCAAATGTCACAATGAAAAATCCTTTTTCAAAAACGACAAAGCCACTTTTAAATCATCAAATTTAACACTTTGTTTATATAAATGTTTGTTTACGGCTCTTAAATCTAATATAAGTCTCTTTTTACCATCACTTTGACTTTGACAGAAACTGTCAATGGATTAACAACATTTGGAGGTTCCTCGCAAATTTCAATTAAATTTCGATCTAGCAAATTTTGAATGGCCTCAGATGCACACTCAGTTTTCCTGCAAGCAGATTTATTATTGTTTCAAACCTGCCTTGGTGGCGTTGTGTAAAATGGTATTTTATAACCAGATTTAATAACATCAAGAATCATTTGTTCCAATACTTTCCAAAAATGTAATATTTTCACGTAGTCGTCCCCGCACAATAATGTCTTTGTTACATTGCTCGTATTTAAAATAGTCTTTGGTAAATTTAGTATAATCATAAAAATACTCATGTTTCAATGTCTCTGATTTCTCTCGCCTAGGACTGCTACCTGGCACCGGAACCGGAAGTGAATGTCTGGGTGTTTGACCTCTCGGTACGTATGGGCAGTTTCGCCGGAAGTGCGAGAATTCTCTGCAGGCGACACAACTTCCTGGGCCGGTTGCACTCGCACGACTGGGTCCGCCGCTGTTGTATGGTCAGTTACCTCGAAAAGACCACCGCAACCACCGCGACCACCGCAACCACCGCGACCACCGCGACCACCGCGACCACCGCGACCACCGCGACCACCGCGACCACCGCGACCACCGCGACCACCGCCATAGAGCCCCCACATTAGGGCAGCAGCATACGGGTGGAAATGTAATGACGTCATCCGAGACAACTTGCCTTTTGTTGCGTTTTTCATCTTCTTTATTGCTTTATTCTCGGCTCGATTGATCTTTGCTGCGTCCTCGCTGTCGCTAGCCACAGGATTGGACTCGTAGGGCTTCACTGTGTCCCAGCCGCCCTTGGACGCGTCAGCATTACGTATCAGTTTGCTTCGTTTCTGAATATTGGTTAACGTTTCCGCTATTAACTCACGACTTTAGCCAGTCAATTTGTTTTAGACTGCCTGCAATGTCTTCGTTGAACTGTAATTGTACTCGGTTTCCTTTGAAACGCCACGTAACGTCCTTTTCTCTTTTGAAACGTTTAACTTCTTCTTGTGCACCAAATGCCGACCCCCGAATTTCTTCTTTCATGCTTTTAAATTCACTAACCAGTAAATTTAAGTTGGCGTGAATATCATCGTTTGAATGTTCATCTGACATGTTTCCTAAATACACAGGTGACTGCAGTCAATCCAATAAACTATTATTAAAATTAACGTGCTGTCTGGTTCGTATCGCAAAGCCGAATGGCTATTCCACGAGCATATTGACCCACCCCAAAAAAACACTGAGCGACCGCTACAGAAGACTTGCTTATGCAAAGGCAAATAATTTTCGTCTAATTCGCTGCGCTCAAACTAGGAAAATTATATTTCATTGACATACATCATAAAAACCAGATTGCCCCTGTTAACCATTTGTTATACATCTTTAATAAAATAGTGATAAAGTTGATAAAACACTGGTGATTGTAAAACAGGGCATTAATGCGCACATTGTGAAAACTGGTTTTAAAAAGGGACTACCAGCTAGGATCAGATCCTAAGTAGGCTGGTTAACAGTGGCCTTCTGTATTTTAATAAAACAGTTATTTCAAATGGTAAAATAATAGGAGACATTTATATAATAAACAACTAATTTCGTTAAAACCTAAAGAACTATAATTGAGCTTACAGAGAGTTTATCATCTTTAATCCTATATAATAGATTCTATACACAAAGACGCTCAATATACTATTAACTACTATCAACGTATGACTGGAATTTCGTACTATACACAAGTACATTATATATCAAAGATTATAAATATACTATCGCTGCTATTTACATAAACCGTGCAACACTACAACTTATTTACATCTGTAAAACTGTCTTCTTTGTAAAATTTAAAAGCAGTTTTTTTTCTAAGATTTTTGTTAATCCTTCATTGATAAAAAGGGATTTCAGCTTATCGCTATTCGACATGTTCATACAATATGGAGAAGAATCGATAGCCTTTTCAACAAAATTATATCTTATATCATTATACATGCTACATTCTAATAATACATGACATTCATTTCAAGTATATTATCTCTACAAAATGGACAGACGCGTCTGTCAGCAGGCAGACTTTCATACCTTCCTGTATATATACGTTTGACCTGCAAGATGTTTTATTATGATTGTGTAATTCTTTTTATTATTGTTCCTAACGAGTGACTTAAGTCATTAAATTTATACACTCGTTCATTTAATTCGTTGTTAATGAAACCACTGTACAGTAAACTGTTGGCTGTAGACTAATTAAGTAGCTGATATTTTATTTGAGACGACGTTTTTGGCCTGGGACGTATAAATACACATTTCTGTGCTTATCCGTATTGGATGGCTGCCAAAAAACAAATTCCCCAAAACTCCTTAATTCATGCGCAATAAAAGTAGTTATTCGCAGATCTCAATAATCCGCCTTTTAAATACAGAAAATCATTATATAACATGACCGTGTCATAAAAGTTGTAAAAAAATATTATTGAAGCAAAATTACTAAGCATTGGCTACGACATAGTTTTTATTGTGTGCATATTTATGTGAGAATAAGTTCCTCGCTTGACGGTCTAGGCCGAAAAGATACGAGTGTCTACGGAGACATTATATTTGATATTGATAAACATATTTTTAACTATTGTTATTTTATTTTGCGTTAATGAGACATTCAAGAAACAAGAAAATGAAAAAAACAACAACAACTATTCATGATCATTCTCGGAAATATACGAAGTTACCGGATATTATATTTCACTGCGCAGATCGAGCGCGCAAATCGAGCGGGAAAAGTTTTACGTGAGACAACGTACACAATCTGTACACCTTTGTTAATCAGGGTAAAGGCCCAGTCTCACTATGATACCGGCGGTACCCCGGTGCGTGATCCGGGATTTAACGGGGATGAACCCGGGCTCTACCGTGGACGACCAGGATGAACCGGAGAAAACTGGGGCTCCACCGGGAAAGTATTAAAATGTTTACTACCTCCGGGATGGACCGGGGCTCTACCGGCAATAGTTAGACTTGGGCTTAAGTAGATTTTCTTTTGTATACACATTACAAAGGAAGAATGAGTGTTTTCCTGATCTGTTAATTATGAAATAGAAATCTATTTTAGGCTATTGAAAGTGATTTATTTGACGCCAACAAAAACAGTTTTTTTTTTGCGGCCATGTTGTTGTTGTTGTATATCTTCACCGCCTATGTAGACAAACCTCTACCAGATCTGTAGAGTTGAACAAAAGGTTATCGTTCCCACAGCCTGTATCGTGTAGGCCTCCACCGTCTATGTACACTGAGGTATATACACAACTATTGTCTTTTCTTACAGTGACTTAGCTTCTGCAATCAACCGGCAGGGTCAATCCGTATAAATTCGGACAAAGGGAGATATTCGGACAAAACATACTAAATGCATTTACGTCACACTTAATCTAGCCCCAGGCCTTACGCGCCTACACCGCTTTGATTTCTACTAGCGGTGAGTTTTGGGTTTGCATGGTTTTGCACTTTGCATAGTTTAGTTCTGCCTAATCTTAGTCTACCAAGCGCTGTTTACATGAATCGGAATAATTTATAGCCTACCTCTTCCCTCACCTCCTCTTTGGGACCCTCGTCCGACCACGCCCATGACCCTTTGAGGATTGTTTTGTTGATACATGCTTAGAGCCATGGTTTTTGATAATATTAACAATAAAAATACAATTTGACGGAAAAAACAACTCGTTCATAATGATTGTATATAAACAAGTACAGAAATGCACGATATACAAATTTCGGAAAGATTGTGGAACACCGACATCACCTTTTTTGCTTTTACACAATGCTGGTAATTTTTTACGTTTCAGATATATGCAAGACGCGTCAGTAACCGTGCAGCGTTATCACTTTGGAATAGAACACGATAAACACGACCAGAAAGTATATTTGCACCCGGATATACATGGATATAAATCAGATTTACGGTCATGATTCAGACGATTTAAAAACTAATGCCGAGTTCTTTTTGTCTAATTAAATAATGTATGGACCAAAGGAAAACTATTTCTTAAAAGCATTTATATGTCATTATTGATCGACTGATATATTTATTAATTGCAGCTACAATCTTAAAAACAAGAAGATGTTTCACCTTTTAAAGAAGCAGAATCGTTTTACTTGCTTGTGCAACACGATCACACTGCGATCACCACATTTAAATATCAACAATCTAGCCATCAATAGCTAGTACTTCAATGTGCAAAATACACTTTGAATGACACAGAATGACAGTACTTTGTTTTGGTTTTGTTACGCATCACGTATATTCATATAACCGACGAAAAAAAGTTGTCCATACTATACAGACGTAATTCAAGTACCAATAATTGATCTAATAAGTTACATTTTTCAACATGATAATTAATTTAGGTCAACAAGCGAATATGTATCAAACTGCTGAATTTATCCGTACAAATATCTTATACATTACGCACGGAATCGACGTCAGGTGAATGTACGCATTTTATTATTTATGTATTTAACCAGACATTGGTGGAATTATTTTGGCGTTTTTATTTCAACGTCGATAAGCGTTCTGGGCGCAGAACGACCTTTGGCGCAATTTGATAAAAAATATACAACTGCAAAAGATACAAAGTGCTTTGAATTCCTGAGAACATGTTTAAGCACCTGGATAAACACTTTTTTACGCGGCCTGGCATATGATTTAGGTATTGTAATTATGAAAGAAAGACATATTTACAGATATGTTTGACAGAATTTTAGAGTGAGAACCACCGGGATGCAATTCAAAAAGTTATACTTTTTACTGGCGGACGCAATGGAAATAGCAGTATAATTGTTATAGGAATTACACTGACGATAAAATATTTATCCACATATTGGTCAAATGCGTATGGAGTTAATTCTCTCGAAATTTACCTCTAAATTTGAGTTATCCGAAAAAGTGGTTGGTTTTACAGAAACATAACTAATTTACCAACCATTGAAATACTAATATCAATACAAATACTGAATATATAATATACAGCACGTCCCTGTTCGTAGATAGTTATGTCCATCCGTGAATATCAGTGGTCTTATGTTTACGCGTTTGTTTCAAAATCCTCGCGTCATTATAAACGCATTAATGTGTTTTCATTAGAAACTGTTTTTTCGCCCTCCCGACACATGCAAATATCGCTGGGAAGAAAGGTAGGAAGGAAAAATATTTTCGTTTCGATTTAAATTATCTTAATGAAGATTCTCTTAAAATGAACTACATATGTGTAAGATTCGACTTAAACAATATTTACATGTACTACGGACTAGAATTAAAATGGTCTAGATTCTAAATATATATACTTCTGACGTGTCGAAATGAATAAATAACTATACTTCTCGTGAAATTAAAAGAAATCGTACTACTATAATTTTCCCTTCTTTATATTTAGTAATGTCTGAATCGCAAACAAGCGCATGAATTATATACATGTATCTCAATGTCAAATAAATGTTTCCATGCACGATTTTTTTTACAATTTCAATTCCGATGATCATGATTCACCCTTTTTAACTCGCACAATTTTAACACTGCCACCGATGTTAAGTGAAACTAATGGTGCGTTAATCATTGCTAGCTTGAAAAAAGTTAAAGAGGCATTTTCATGTTACTTTATTTGCATATTGATGCTTCGAACTAAATACCATACCATTTCTGTTGAGGGAAAATGCCTCAAAATATGCTCTTATTATTTAATGTAAAATTCGTTGTACGCTAACATATTACGAACCTACTTTGTCTTACTCGCATATAATTCCGATCCTAATACTTAGTTTCAGGAGAGAATCCATGTTAAACGATAAATAAAATATAATATAATAAAACATCGCTTTCCGTTTACATAAATATATATAAACTTAAAAATTACTTTTTACCAAAACTAGTACGGAATCCAAATGTTTCATTTCGAAAAAAATAGCTCAAGTCTGTAATGCTTTCTCTTGAAGCAAATGCACCACAGGTGGTTAGCGTGTGGCTATGATATTAATTAGTGAAAACATCATTTTGAATGATAAATAATCATATTATAACGAAAAATTAACTTTTCTGAAAAAAAAAATTTCACTATCAAATATATATATAACAAGGTATGCAACTCAAAATCACCCCAAAACGGGGTGCATCGCTTTGAACAGCCATATCTTCATCAATTGTGCAGCGATTTTCACGATCTCGGTCTTATTCAACGCAGAAATGAATTTCCTTTCTGGAAATGTATATGTCTTGCAATATTTTTACAAATGCTGGGTCAACTTTTAAGAAATAACACGATACACAACACGCATGACCCAGTTGACAGTGATCATGTATTCTTTATGAATGAAATCTCCAGTTGTAAAGACACACCTCCGCATTGGACCAATGAAATCACTCGTATGTTTAAAATGTCAGTTAGTTGAAATGTATGTAAACAAAGGTTTCAAACGGCGCTGGACAGTTAGTCTTGATGCAGAATGTAACGACAAGAACGGTAATAATGTTTTTTCATACGTTTTATTGAATTTTGGTATCGAACTACATGAACTTTGTAGGGAAGTTGCCCTTTACTCCGTGAAGATTTCAGTCTTAAAGACAGCATGATCACTGTCAACTGGGTCATGCGTGTTGTGTATCGTGTTATTTCTTAAAAGTTGACCCAGCATTTGTTAAAATATTGCAAGACATATACATTTCCAGAAAGGAAATTCATTTCTGCGTTGAATAAGACCGAGATCGTGAAAATCGCTGCAAAATTTATGAAGATATGGCTGTTCAAAGCGATGCACCCCGTTTTGGGCTGATTTTGAGTTGCATACCTTGTTATATATATATTTGATAGTGAAATTTTTTTTTTTCAGAAAAGTTAATTTTTCGTTATAATATGATTATTTATCATTCAAAATGATGTTTTCACTAATTAATATCATAGCCACACGCTAACCACCTGTGCAAATGCACTGGGGTAATCCGCCATTTACGTTAAAGGGTTTTTGCGCTATTGCTTTTTAGAGTGGGGAACCAAAGTCAAGTATTTTTAGATTTTTTTCTGGCCTTTTTTTAAATCAAAGTCGGTTAGATATGTTTATAATACTTTATTAATATCTCTCTTTACTAACATATAACACCCTTAATATTGAATTTACTTTAACATCAAGTGCCCTTTGTGATAATATTTTTGATTAGGAAACCATATGTTATGTAGGAATGCTCTCGACATTTTCGGTAAGTTAATTAGTTGAACAGATTTTCTCGGCGTTTCTGAAGGCAACGTTATAACTGATCAAACAGCATAACCATTTGATAAATCAATAATCTCATGCGCATTATTGCCAGGTTAGCATATTTGTGACGTAAACATCAGCGGGGATGTAAAGACATCGTATTTGATGGTATGTGGCGTAACAAATAGATTAGTTAAGCATAAATGAATCGTATGTTATGATATCCGACCTAAGCACGTAGGCATGTAGGTGCAATATTTTGTCGATTTAAAAGTCTATGTTTGTACGCTTATTACGCTTATTAATTATTGAACCTGATATAAAATATTATTTAAAAATCAACAGCACGACAAACTAAATTTTATGTTATGATCGGTCAATGTATAGATTTTTTTAAACAAGTAGAAGTAGCATATGAAAAGCTTTGTCAAATTGAGCATACTTTTTATTCGGACGATCATTAATGTTAACCTCAAAAAATAGCGTTATTTGAATCATTTGAATATTTTCCTCTAAACAAAACAGCACCAGAAACATCACACATTGATACAAGTTCGGTGATAAGAGGATCGTGCAATGTATGAAAAATATGAAAAAATATGCATTTTAATACTAATTAATTAACAAATACACTCACACTTCATATGCATCGCAATGTGTTAATTTGAATGTCTCTTTGCGCAGCACAATCGAGAGTAGATAACCAGCAAAGTATGCACATTCCATTTTATCAATCAGTGACGAATTGGCATTGCATTTTGTTATCGGAAACTTTGCATCTTGTTATCTTTGGGGAATTTACTCTTCAACGGAAAGGAATTCGCATATTAAAATCGGTCAACTGATATTTAGTTCTGAATTCTTTGATCATTTTTGTGAGTAGAAACGTACAGCTCAAAGTTCGTCCTCTTATATGCAAAAACCATGTGACAAATAAGTCTCACGTTGCTTTTAGAAACGCAATCGAGCTCTATCGTTAGCCATTTATTGTCAATCTTATATTATAATTTAATCATAATTATACACATAGCATTCGTAAGATAATTATTTTGGATATTTGTTAATTTTCCATAAATGCTCACAGCTGAATAGCTAATTGCAACTCTTTTGCATACATACTTTATAAAATTCGATTTTTTCCTGTCTTCATTTTTTGTGTTTACTCACCACTGTCATGTCATATATTAGACAGTATGTACAATTCTTATAACTGTATCATCACTTTCTTTTCACATGACCTTTTGATATGTGTATTATTACATGGTTTAGACTGACGATGTACGATGTACAAGTCGTAATAAAATATAAGTTTTGTTCTGTTCTGTTCTCTTCTATTAACCCAATACCTCGTAATAAACGCAACACATTGACAAAGGTTTGCCTGTCTTTTGTGGATAATTGCTCAAATCAAAAGATATAAAAAAAAACCAACGTTATCAAAGAAAAAGCGGAAATTTTGACTTGACACATCAATGTATCTTACGAATGCTCCGGATAAAGTCGATGTATCACGATCGCTTAATTAGACAAGTGATCATTCTTACGGAGGATTCCGGAAATAGCCGATATATATTTTATCATATGTTCAAAGTCGGAATACTCGGCGTTGGCCATTGCAAACAAATACACATTTTCATCAACTATTGACCTTGTTTGAAACTAAAATTAATATCATTATCCTGCGAGCACACCAGTTGTTTTATTTTGCGCATTAGGGCTATAGTAAATATCTTTATGTATTATACCAAAACTGGTTTATCTGGCTCATATAACCGATATAATGCCGCTTTGATTCCAGACAGCGAGTTTACATGAAATAAGCCTTTACGAGTTGGTCCCAGTGACCCGTAGGCACAGTAAGCGGGAGTCGATTATGTCAAATAAACGGGTATTTAAGTCCATTATAAATGAAAATTGCTTGCAAATTGATTGTACATGCATTTACTCATATATTCAATAACAATAAGCGATTAAACGTTAAAGGCCTCCTCACACATAGGCGAAAGTCTCCCGACGTCAACTTGCTTGTATTGGCGAATAAGACTTCAGCAAAATTCGTTCTCATTAGTATACGTACGTTGCACATCGTTGGTGGTGTTCGTATGGATGCGTTTGTGAGCTTTTACGTCCGTTGCGATTAGTTCTGTTCGTCGGAAAATTTTAAACATGTTCAAAAATTGTTGGCGAATACAAGTTTCGTCTATCGTTCGTTAAAATTTGTTTTAATACGTTAGCCGGTCTGAAAGTCTTCGCATAGCGTTCGTCAACTGGCGTTAGAGGTCGCAGCCCTCAGCTAATTTGCATATCATGATTACTTGATTTGCATATCAAGCGAAAGAGGACGATTTGAAAACAAATCTTTGCGATAGCTTGCGAACTTTTGCGAACTATAGCGAGGATTTGCGTATTGTAGCGAATTCAATCCGACGCATTTAAGCGATTTATAACGATAAGTTAACGTTCAGAAAACGAACGGTATACGCTCGTATACGAATCAATCCGAAGGGTAACTACGATAGGCGAATCTATGCAAATCCATTCGAATAATAGCGCTCCTGATTGTTTTAGTAGTTTGTGCAGACATATGCCGATATTTCATATAATATTGAAGTTATAATTATTTCTTCGTCAAATGGAAGATATACAACGTCTGAAACTGCAGTATGTTGCTGCTATGGCCAATCAAGGAGTAGTAAAGCAACAACTAAACATACACCGCTGCCTCAGAGGCCGACTGAGGTGGAGAAGAGGAGCCAGAGCACGTAATATCTGGAGAAGATCATGGCTGCATTCCGGGAGACGGCGCCAATTTGGCATCGATGGTAATCTCATGGTTGAGCTCAGAAGTGAAGACCCTGGAACATTTAAAAAACTCCTCCGCATGTCTACTGAAATGTACGATACAATTTTGGGAAGGTTCGTCATCGCCTCGTGAAGCAACACACTCGGTACAGGGAGCCCTTGGATCAAGGGCTAAAGTTAGCTGTCACACTACGTCAACTGGTTTCTGGTACTCAGACATCCAGTATTCGTTGCAGGTCGCTGAGAATACCCTCTCTGTAGTGGTCAGAGACGTGTGTCATGCTATATGTGAAGGATATGTTGATGAGGTTATGACAGCCCCCTCTACACCTGAAGAATGGAGACAACTGGCTGATGGTTTCCTCAAGAATTGGAACTTTCCAAATTGGGATGCTGCTATTGATGGCACGCACATAGCTATCAGAAAGTATGTCAGCTCTGGTTCCTTATATTATAATTATAAGGGATTCGTCAGCATCATCTTACTGGCCATTGTCGCCTCGGACTACAAGTTCGTATGGTTTGATCGGGGTGGTAAGTATTAGTCTACATATATTGAACTGCATTATTTTGTAATTACATACATTATAAACATTTAGTGCTGTTTTCAATGTACAGATGTATACTGCCAATTTCTGATCCTTTTGTATTTACAGGATCCGGTTCAAGTGGAGATGCCAAGATTTATAATGAATCAGAATTCCTTTAGATGGTGCAGGATGGTTCCATTGGATTTCCAGACCCACAGCCCTTTCCAAATGACACCGTCGACATGCCCTATTTCTTGGTTGGAGATGACGCTTTCAGCCTTAGCGATAACATAAAGAAACCCTATGGACATAGAGTCCTGACAGATGTATACTGCCAATTTCTGATCCTTTTGTATTTACAGGATCCGGTTCAAGTGGAGATGCCAAGATTTATAATGAATCAGAATTCCTTTAGATGGTGCAGGATGGTTCCATTGGATTTCCAGACCCACAGCCCTTTCCAAATGACACCGTCGACATGCCCTATTTCTTGGTTGGAGATGACGCTTTCAGCCTTAGCGATAACATAAAGAAACCCTATGGACATAGAGTCCTGACAAGAGACGTAAGCATCCTGAACTACCTGTTACCCAGGGCTAGGAGAATATCAGAAAATGCATTTGGGATTTTGGCCAACCGATTCCAGGTGCAGTAAAGTTCCGCTATTAAGACCAGGCAAAATATTGGTCTCAAAAGCGAAGTGGTCAATCATTTTGGACTTGAATATTGTAAAAAAACGCATAATTTCTTTAATCTTCGAAGTGGTCTTGATAGCGGAACTTTACTGCAATACCCTTTTTCAAAACAAAATCAATTTACAAAAACAAAAATGTATAAAAGAAATGTTCGCGTTAACTTTTAACACATAACAAAACTGGTCATCTATAATTTCAGATACTTCTCACAAAGACGAACCACAACCCATCCACAGTAAGGCTGACTGTAAAGACATGCTGCATTCTCCACAACTTGATGAGGATCGTGTACTCCGCCATGCAGAATGCACTGGTTGACCATGATGATAGAAGAGACGATCTGGTTCCTGGGGAATGGAGAAGAGGTCGCAACTTGGAGGATACCAGGAATGTCAATACCAGGGACCACAACACAGCAATAAAAAAGGCAAGATTGTGAGAAACAACACTCTGAAGCACTGGGTCAACTCTCCAGCGGGATGTGTGTCATAGCAAGAAAGGATGGTGCCACGTTAGAGATTGAAATAAAGTGTAACATATTAGTTGAATAAATTAATAAAGAGTATTGTTGTTTTTGTATTGGCCATATACAGGGAAGTAATAGTAAAAGTAAGACACGAAATTTACGCAAAATCTGTAATGAGAAAGACTTCATGCATAATCAACATGCATAGTCGAGTCGGAAAAAAGTTAGTCTATATCAAAACGCCCGGATGCAGAAACACCGTTTTCGGAAATATTCGGCGGTATGCGCAATTATGCGCTTACATTCGTATCGTTACGCTCTTAATAGCTCCTAATCTCTAACCGAAAGAACGAATATTATTTGCGCGACCTAACGCTTTCTAGCGATTTGCAGTAACTGTTCGTAAAACTTCGTAAATCATTCGCACCAAATAGTTCATCTACGTTCACCTTTCGTTATAATATAACACAACAAATGTTTAAACAATTTCGGTGAGAATTCGCTAGAATTCATAAATTTACCCTTTTCGTCAGGCTTTATCATATGAATTCGTCTATGTGTGAGGAAGGCTTTAATGCTTACATATATTACTGATGGTAAACGTTTCCAAATATAAGGAGAGGACTTTTAAAATTGTTATAATTTTATTGTGAGTTATAACTTATGCTACGTATCGACTATTTATTTATGCCACATTTATGGAGAATTCGGTTGATTAAAGCCCCCTTGATTAAATTTATGTTATAAACCCCGGCACGAAATGACGTAAATTTTTCGTCATTAATCCAGCGAAATTATCCAGTTAAACTAATTTTGTTTAAACAAAAAAGTGTACTGAATAAAAAGTGAGATAGATAGAATAATCGATTATTGTTGATTATAGATCAGGTTTATCATGCTCGGCACGAAAACGAAAAAGCACCCGCCAAGGCTTGTGCTTTTTGTTTTCTAAGCCTCGCATGATAAACCTGATCTATAATCAACACTTACCTATTATTTTCTCTATCACGATTTGCGTCACATTTTAAATCGTAGTCTTCATCGTGAACGAATAGTGGTTGATGTAGCAGATATAATCAGGTTTTATAAGATCTTGATGTCAACCTTCTCAATCGTGTTATTCGTGGGAATATTTAAACGTTAACAAAGTACGAGTAACACGCTCAACTGCACCCTACTGTTAATGAGGATCGTGCAATTAAATCATACCTGAGGGCATTGAATCGTAACTAAACGCAACGAGACAAGTAGTGCAATTTCAATCGCGGACACATGCGCTAATTATTAAATTCGCGAATGGATATCGGTATCAGTTGTGACTTGTATTGTTTAAAAGTTGAATTGTAAAGTTTTCATTACGCACAGACCTTGTTTCTTGGATAAAGCTAATATCTTTTATTTTGCACGAGCTTATATCTCTTATTTTGTTATTTTATTTTTATAAACATTTAACTTAGTTGATCTTGCAAATATACTAGTCAATTTTTGATGCACACAATTAAATAAACAATCACATATCCATATACATATAGAACGCTTCATTTGATATATTCAGACATTATGTTAGTTTAGTTTAGCTTAAACCTATTTATTTAAGCTCGATTGCATAGAAAAGCCTGAGGCTGATTTGGAACGCTCTCGAGTCCGTTTCCTAGGACTTGAACCAGTGCGTGGTGTCTATGGGGGAAATTTAAAGAACGCTCACACAGTGGGGATCGAACCAATGACCTCCTAATCGCTAGGCGGACACCATATCCACTACACCACTGCGACATAGAGACATTATGTTCTAATGATTGCTTCGATAAATACAACAATTTCGAGAACTACTTGTTACTTCATACTCATCAATCGTTTTACATCCATCAACGATTTATGTTACAAACTCAATAGTCAATTAAACGATTTTACAAGAAACCGATCAAACCCATACATTGTGTGTTAAGAAATAGCAAACTAATTATTGTTTCATTTACATAGTTATAGATAAAATTATAAATGCATTTGGCATACACACAAATTAGAACGTTGAGGATGAATTTTGTATTTAGTTGCATGGCATAGAACGGCATTTTCACATTTTACTTCTCTGGTGATTATAATTATGTTATTTATATGCTTATGCCACTGAACCTCCAAAACGTTAACGTTAAAATGTATGTACTTTTAACAAAGAACAGACTGTAATACACGCTCAAGTGCGCATTTTGCTATATTCAACATCTACTTATTAGCAACAGATGGAAACATCATTAATAACAAATGGGGCCACTTTTGACGAGCTATAAACATATGTTGGAGTATAGAAAAACAACTAAATATCCATTGATGTCAATAAAGCAACTCGAAATCGAGCCTATGGGTATTTGGTCCCGCGAAAAAATTAATTGCGTAGGAGTGTGAGTCATTTCAGCGTTGGATTGTTATTGCATGCCTATTATCAGCGAATGTTCAAGCTTTAAATATAAACTGTTTTTGTTTTAACATAGAGCGGTCAATAGTTTCACTAAAAACGGATTAGGAAATTTTATCCTGTACGTTTCAATCATGCACTCAATGGAAATTCGTTGGTTCATTTCAATCGTGGATGTAGCAAGTCAAAATCGAACCTATGGGCATTTGGTCCCGCGATTAACTTGACTGTCTAAGAGTATGAATATTGCTATTGAGCAGCGAGTAGTATTCGTGTTATAACCAAAGCCGGGACTTGCACCCAGATTTCTTCTCCCTCGAAGAAGGAAAAGCGTTCTGCTTTGAACTACTGTGGTTGTATAAACACGTTTCATACAAGCTACATGATCAAGAGGTGTCACTCAGCGTTTGTACGGGCTTGTGACCGTTCTTTTCACAGCGAAATGAAAAGAGCCGCTTTACCACCTTGCGATATGCAATACGGACTAGCATACTAGCAAACAATATAGCCTTTACTTTTGCCATGCATTAACGAAGAAACATTGGCCTTTCGGCGATGGCTAAACCTCAGAAATCCCATTTAAATAGATATTTTTTTCACATCTTGCAGAAATGTTCTGTTGCATAATTTCTCAAAATATCCTAAATCAGATAATATACAATAACATGTGGACATCTGTTCCAGTATCTTGCAAGACGAATAACTATCTGTGGAGCTGTAACATAGCACAACCTTGGATATGTTACTGCCTTTCAACTGTGTTATTTTATCAAATATATTTCATTGATCAGACACGACAGATTTTCATTTCAACTTCACGTGAACAAAACACGTTCGTATCAAACTGCAAAATCGCATTGTAGTGTTTGCAGACCAGCTGCTGCTGAGAATTTTCTTCTACTATACGAATGTGCCTACATATCTGTTACATCAATGCATCATATACTAGTATTTTATCTTACAACCAAACCATAGCATTGAAGTAATACTGCTTTTCAAACAGCGCTTGTTAATATCAACCTAGGTAGCAAACTATGCGATCGAGTGTAGATTTGGCCAAGAGGCAAAAGTAGTTAATATCGCAAACTGTTATGTATATAGATTTTTTTCATCCATATTTTGTATTATGTGTGAAACAAAACTGCAAACTACTGTGTACACTCGAAAGCTTACAAACGAGATGATTGACCAGCGCTTGTCAATATCAACTCAAGTAGCTAACTATGCGATCGATTGTAGATTATATAGTGTGTTTTGTTCGTATATTCTACAAGCGCAATATAAAGCCTAAATACTGTTGAACGTTTGTGTTAATGTGTCTCACTGAAAGACAAGTAATACCAATAACGAGCCGTTGTACAAAATGTGTATGCAGTCAAAAGCGAGTAACTGCTTTGAGTTTACGAGTCACTGCTTGCTAGTTGCAACGCAAGTAGTTTATTTCGTGCAATTAATGTTCAACGCAACACTTAGTAGCATAGTTTGTGGCCGTATGGCAAAAATCGATTGTATTCCTTAAATAAGGATAGGATGATGAATATTGCTATTGAGCAGCGAGTAGTATTCGTGTTATAACCAAAGCCGGGACTTGCACCCAGATTTCTTCTCCCTCGAAGAAGGAAAAGCGTTCTGCTTTGAACTACTTTGGTTTTGTAAACACGTTTCATACAAGCTGCAGAGTGTAGTTTTGCTATGATTTGTGTACTGACTCGTGACCGTTTCTCCTATTTGAGTACAAGAAATGTCGCTTTACCACTAAATGTTTGTTTAACTTACTGTCGTTTCAAAATGGGAACATTCGTATTGTTCTGTACAAACATTTGAGTTGTTGAGTTTCGAATACGGCTGTATTGTAGCGAAACGTTTCAGATCGGGATAAAACTACATGCAACTTTTAACGCAAAATTGCTTTGCACAATTTCAAACTTCATGATCATACATCGAAAGTTATGAAACTGCGTATATAGTTTTTATTTATTTTGCTAGCGAAATTTTAACATTTCATTGAATAACGCAAGTTTATGGCCATGTGGTGAATGTCATGAAAGTCGCTTAAACTGATGTATATACTTTTTCATCATATCATCTCAAATGGAAAGTCAAAATAATCCCTAGACGTCATTTATGTAGTGTGTTTTGTTCGTATATTCTACAAGCGCAATATAAAGCCTAAATACTGTTGAACGTTTATGTTAATGTGCCTCACTGAAAGACAAGTTATACCAATAACGAACCGTTGTACAAAATGTGTATGCAGTCAAAAGCGAGTAACTGCTTTACGTTTACGAGTCACTCAATGTAAGTCTCAACACGAGTAGTTCGTAAGGCGCAATTAATGTTCAACGCAACATTGAGTAACATAGTTTGTTGCCATATGGCAAATATCTTATAACGGTTAGTTGTTTATATAGTTTTTTTACCTCAAATTCAAGTTTGAAAGTTTTTTGCTTTGTACGTTTGAAAGCTAGTGGTGTCACTCGGCGTTTTCACGGACTTGTGACCGTTCCTCTTGTCTGAGTACAAGAGAAGTCGCCTTCCCACCCCAGCCCTAGCAGACTTAAACCTAACAATTTGAACAATGCGTGTTATCAACTGGTTGGTAGCCTTATCAAATGCCATCGCGTCCTCGGACTCGCATACGCATCGACCCACGTCAGATTCTAAAGCTTGCGGGCAATTATGAGTGTCCCTCGCGATAGATTGAGGAGCCTTGCCAGAGTGTAACGACAGCATGGATAACACATGTTAGAACCGAAAACCGAGGCGTTTCCCCTCAAGTGCTATCGGTTCGCTTCGCAACTTGTGGAGTCGGTCTATTGACACCTACATACCTCGGTCGCCCATACTCAGTCAATTAACCGCTGTTGTTTTTCTGCTTGCCAAATAGCAGTCAAAACAACCTTACAGTGATCTAGCCAGATTGGAAACTACGAGCGAAAACTAACTCGCCCAAGCGAGTGACCCGCTCCCGATTCGAGCAAAACCTCACCTAAGCACTATCGACCCAAAAAACGCCAGTAACACTGCTCCGTTACTAGGGAGCCTTGCTAGTCAACACAAGTAATTTGCAATCCTGGCTAGAGCAATGAGTATATTCGGACTGGTGTACCACCATGTGATTGTCTGCGCTTAAATTGTTGTTATTTGATACTTAGAGTCTCTTGTGCCAAAGTAGAGACTGAATATTTGTTTTATAAATCAAGCAATCATTTACTGGTTGGTAGTTCTAACAGTGCGTCAAAATAAGCACCGTGAAAACATTTTAGCACCGAAATACCGAGGTGTTTACCCCCAAGTGCTATCAGTGCGCTTCACACTTGTGTAGTCTTAAACCCCTCGGCCGCCCAAACACAGTTAATGACTGTTAATGTTTATTTTTTGTTTGATTTTGGTATTGCATAGTTTAAACACAAACACATACATCAATACATCAATATTGCTGGCCAGCACAATAAAACAAGGAAAAAAAAGGTAGGAGAACAATCTCCTTTATTTTTCATGTAAAAACATAAACATAAACATACACACTGTCAACACTTGCCACTTGCAACACCGAGTTCGTTTCAGTGCAGAATGTACACATTTTTCGATCGACACACATTCGCAATGTTACATGGATTCACAAAGTTACATGGATTCACAAAGTTGCACTGATGTCCATACACGGGCCAATGTTCAAGTTATCGGTGCGATGGACCCACGGTTTTGTCGCAGCTATACGCCACACGTATGTATTGACTACTCGGTGTCCACATCAAGGTTTGCAAATTGGCACTGAAAATAGAAAAGCAAATTGTGTTAAACAGTAAACGATGAAAGTAAACAGCCTGAAATGATAAAAACATGCATGTGTAATATACCATGGATCAAATAAAATAGTAAACACAAACTGCTAAAGAAAAACACACAACTCTACCAACTGTTTGACTGATACTTACTTTTTTGTATTGTGTTGCATGTTCAGGCGCCTTGCTGTTACTGCTCGTCTTGCAGTAGAGCTGAAATGAAATGAAAAGCATGATCAGAAACTTTCACTGTGTTTGTACAACTTACAATTTATGTGCACAATTTTGCATTTAAGTATAACATAACATTAAAACAATCTCAAACAATTGTTCAACTAATACTCACTTGTTTGTTTTGCTGTTTCCACAAAGGCGCCTTGTTGTCACTGCTCGCCTGGAAGTAAACATGACACGTCTAGTAGTAGAAAACACTCGTCTTGTAGTAGGGCTGAAATGAAATTGAAAGCATGATCAGAAACTTTTGAATGTGTTTGTACAACTTAAAATTTATAAACACAATATTGAACTGTAACAGTAAACATGAAACAGATAACAATTTTACTTACCTATGTTGTCTTCGCTGAAATACAAAAGTCATGTTCATAGCAATCATAGCATATTAACACACAATGAATACAACTCAAAACTTTTAGTAAGAAACTCAGTACTTACTTTGTATTTTGTATCCAATCCCTCTGCGGGCAATCTTCTTCAGTCCACAATCGAGCTGAAATCAAGACTCAATGCATACATGTAAATTTTGCCAAATAATAAACAGAACTGTGAACCAAAACTTTAACTAAACAAAACTAACTTTTCAACTGTAATGGTACTCACCTCTGGCAACTGAAATCATACAGACATTTTGCATAGCACAATACATTTTTAGTTTGAAGATAAGAATGATTTATGAACATTTTACTTACACAAAGCATAAATATAAAAGACATGATATGATGAAAAAAAAACAATATGTATACAAAATTATACATAAAGAAACACACTATACTTACCATTGCTGACCTGAAATTGAAAAAAGCACATTTTGTATAGCAGAATACAAGTCATCAAAACAGTTCAATATGAAAATTAAAGAAAGTTAGTGTACTTACCACAGCTATACTGAAATGAAAAAAACATTTAGCAATGCATAGCAGTATACAAATCATCAAAACAGTTCAATATGAATTTATAGAAAGTTAGTGTACTTACCACAGGCTACTGAAATGAAAAACAGACATTTTGCATAGCAGTATACAAGTCATCAAAACAGTTCACTATGAAATTATAGAAAGTTAGTGTACTTACCAACAGGCTACTGAAATGAAAAAAACATTAGGCATTGCATAGTAGTATACAAATCATCAAAACAGTTCAATATGAAAAATAAAAAAGGCAATTGTACTTACCAACAGGCTACTGAAATGAAAAAAACATTAGGCATTGCATAGTAGTATACAAATCATCAAAACAGTTCAATATGAAAAATAAAAAAGGCAATTGTACTTACCACAGCCATACTGAAATGAAAAAAACATTAAGCATTGCATAGTAGTATACAAGTCATCAAAACAGTTCAATATGAAAATATAGAAAGTTAGTGTACTTACCACAGCCATGCTGAAATAAAAAAGAAACACATTTTACAATGCAAAATACAGGTCATCAAAACAGTTCAATATGAAAATATAGAAAGTTAGTGTACTTACCACAGGATACTGAAGTGAAAAACAGACATTTTGCATAGCAGTATACAAGTCATCAAAACAGTTCAATATGAAATTATAGAAAGTTAGTGTACTAACCACAGCCATACTGGAATGAAAAAAACATTTAGCAATGCATAATAATCAAGACTTACCTAGCTGATCTTGAATCATTCTCTGTTTCTCAACTTCTCAGTAGTCCAAAAGTCTGCTCTGTAACGACCCACCATTTCAATCTGAAAAATAGTTAAGCATAACAAGGCACAAAACAAACCAAAAGAGTTGTTTACTTACCTCATATTTTGTGCAGAGTTTTAACAGCCAATTTTCTTCTTGAAACCTGTATTCGTCTCTTTTTTGACCCACTGTCGAACAGTCACAGCAATGTAAGTCTGAAACATAGAAGGGCATAACAACATTACATACAAACCAGTATATTTGTTTTGACTTACCTCGTGGCTAGAGTCGAGACACAGCTGCTGAATTTCTTTTCTGTCACAAGCTGTCAAAACATCTCTGCAACATCTCTGCAATTGAAACCTGAAACAGAGTAAAACAGAAAAACATTTTGTATACAATATAGTAAACGCTTACCTTGTTATCGGCCTGAGTTGCAGCAGTGATTTTTTCTTGAAATCTTCTTCTTTTCCCTCACTGCATGAGAGACCTGAAAAATAGCATGCAGTGCAAAACACATGAGTTAAATTAAACCAAAATTTTGTTTCTACTTACCTTGCTTCTGTAGAGTTGAATCACAGTAGTAGAATTCCTTCTTCAAACACATTTTCTGTCTACACCAGAAACTTGAATCTGAAACAGAAAAAAAGCATCACATCAAATTGTACAACTCAAGTGCATTCATTCAATGCTTACCTACTTTCTGTTGAGTTGTTTCACAGCAGTTGAAATCCTTATTCACTGTTGGCACTGCTATGAGACCATTTCTGCATGTGAAATCTGAAACAGAGCAAAGCAAAGTATGCATGGTAAAAATCAAACAAACAATTGTAACACTTACCCTGTTTGCAAGTCCCATTCACTTTCTCAGCAATGTTCCTCTTCTTGAATCGTCTTCGTCGCTGACTACAAGTACACCTGAAACATAGCATGTACAAAACATACCATATAAAAACAAAATACAAGTGTTCATACTAAAATGAAACACACTTACCTTTTTGCGTTGCTCAGCTCTGTTCGACTGTCAACTCTTCATGTCATGTCATATCTGAAACGAACTAAATCAAAACATGCATAGTATACAATCATTGATAAAATTTCGAAACAATTGTATGCTTCATAGCTGTGTTTTTTGTTTACGTTACATATCACAGACAACTGGCGATCACAAAAGTAAAGACATTTTTGTACTACTCAAACATTATTGAAACAAATGTATACTACAATACTCACCACAGCTCCCTGAAATGAAATAGAAATGTTAACAGCATGCAAACAAATGTTAACCAATATCAAATCATCTATAATAAATATCAACAAAAGCATTTCGATACACATAGTAAGTGTTCACCATCATAGTACATCATCAGTTAGTTCGACATCCCACGGTTGCTCAAGTGTAAGTACTGGCTAGCATTTACCCTTTTCAGTAAACCGTCACACATCAGCATTTTTAGACACAAGTGCTGATAGATTCAACCCTTGTTATCATCTTTCACAGACTTCTATGAGTAAACAACTGAAAAATATAAAACGTTTGTACTCACTGTTTGGCA
Organism: Dreissena polymorpha; assembly: GCF_020536995.1. Classification (NCBI taxonomy): domain Eukaryota; kingdom Metazoa; phylum Mollusca; class Bivalvia; order Myida; family Dreissenidae; genus Dreissena; species Dreissena polymorpha. Next base: position 109,533,838 of record NC_068358.1, read on the forward strand.
GCTCCAAGAAACACGTCTGTACTGCTTGCCATCTGGACATCAACTGAAACAAAACATCTGAAAGCACACATACATTTTAAACGTTTTTGAACAAAAATCAACACAGAGCAGAGCTAAGCTGCAGCAGTTAATCTTTCTTAAAATTGAATTCTCCATCTCTGCATAGCACACATGAAAAATAGCATAACATCACATTACAGCAGTCAATGAAAACAAAAAATTGATCGACTTACCTTGCTTCTGTAGAGTTGAGTAACAGACGTGGAAATCTTCTTCCATGTGTAAACCAGTGACTCGAATCTGAAATAAAGTAAAGAACACATTGTACAACTCAAATCAATGAATTAAAACTTACCTTACTTTTGATGAATTGTGTCTCAGCAGTTGAAATCCTGTTTAATTTCTGCATGTGAAATCTGAAACAGAGCAAAGCAAAGTATGCATGGTAAAAATCAAACAAACACAATTGCTACACTTAGTGACTTACCCTGTTTGCAAGTCCCAATCACTTTCTCAACAATGTTCCTCTTCTTGATTCGTCTTCGTCGCTGTCAGCAAGTACACCTGAAACATAAAAGCATGCACAAAACATCCCATATAACAACTATTTTGTACTTACCATATGAGTGCTTTTCTGTTCAGGTCAGCTTGAAAACCCATCACTGCCATCAGCATCTGAAAAATAGTACATCACAAACAAACAAACAAACATAACATATCATAAAAACAGTTTAACACAACAGATATGAGAGCTCTCGCAACCACGTCTGTTCTGTTCGACTGTCCAAAAGCAAGTGACAGTACTTCAATTCACTAACATTGAGAAATTCTAAACTTACCTTCAAGGCTTGTTGAGTAGCTCCAAAAACAAGACTGCTTGGCTCCACTGTTCACTCCAACTGTCATATCATCACTGGATAAGCACTCCTGAAATGAATTAAAACAAAACATGCATAGAACAAACATTCAGTCAAAAGTACTTACCTTTCACTTTGTCACTGCCCTGTGCTCAACTCCAGTCAGCATGACATCTCTGCTCGAAAGTCTGAAACATATGAAAACATGCAATGCAAAACAAACATAGTTACTTACCTTCTAGCATATTGTTGGAGCTCCAGAAATCACGACTGTTCACTCCGGCTGCCAGACTTCAACTGCCAGCACACATCTGAAAATCTGAACAAAGCATTCATGTTCATACTTTACTAGCCGTACAATTAAAGTTACTGACATACTCATCATCCAAAATAGAGTACACGAAAAGCTAGCTAGGTTTACCTCTGTTCATGTGTTATACACCAAATGAAACCATGATGATAAAGTAACTCACTTTATCTCTTCTTTTGTCAAAATACAAGTGTTCATAGTGGAATGAAACAGACTTACCTTTTCATTTCCCAGCTCTGTTCAAATCATGTCAGGTTTTCATCTCATGTCAAATCTGAAACGAACTAAATCAAAACATGCATAGTATACAATCATTGATAAAATTTCGAAACATCTGTATGCTTCATAGCTCTGTGTATTTTCACTTTACAGATCACGGACAGCTGGCGACCACAAAAGCGAAAACATTTTTGTACTACTCAAACATTGCTGTATTAGTCTCACACTCATGAACACCAACCGACAGAGTTGTGATAGAGTGAAAATACCTAAAATTACACAAAACGAATCGAAATCAGTTTTCATTCATCATCGTTTATTGAATTCTATACATATGCACTACAATCTACAGTACTCACCACAGCACCCTGAAATGAAATAGAAATGTTACAGCATGCAAATACAATTTAAGCAATATCATATCATTTATCTACTATGTTTGCAAATTTTTTTCAATCATATGTTCGTTTCCCCAAAGTAGCTCATGTTCTGTTCCACCATCATACACCATCATCGCTAATCACAACATATCGACACTATATCAGTACTGAGTAGATTCTAATTTCTACCCAACGCATTACACTTCTATACAAGTAAACCTGTACAAAACGAATCAAAATCAGTTTTCATTCATCATGATTTATTGAAACAAATTTATACTACAATACTCACCACAGCCCCCTGAAATGGAATAGAAATGTTACAGCATGCAAATACAATTTAATCAATATCATACATATCAACAAAAGCGATTCAATACATTGTCATTTAATATTTTTGCAACATTTTTCCATCATATGTTCGCTTCCTCAAAATAGCTCAATGAATATTCTGTTCCACCATCATCCACTATTATCGCTCATCACAACATATCGACACTGTATCAGCACTGAGTAATTTCTACCCAACACATTACAACCATCATACATCATCACGCAACTTGTAAACAGTAAAACGAAAAAAATTTGTACTCACGTTTTTTGTAGACAGCAGCTCGATGAACACGTCCGCACAGCTCGACATCTGAACCTCAACTGACAGTCAATCGCTTGACACCACAACATAAATTTAATTATTCACAACAGTCAGGGCTTAAAAAAACACGTCCGATCAGTCCGATGTCAAAACTTAAAGTGAAGTCAAGTCGTTCAAAAAAATTAATGTAAGTCAAACATTTCATATATAACGCTCACAAAAGTTCGTTGTCAGTCAATACTAAACGTTCAAAAGTTAACATCGCATAAGAGTATGATTTCATTTCACAACTCAAGTCAAAGTCAAGTTGTTATCTCATAACAATAACCTAACACTTCAGTCATCCAGTCATTCAACAACCTGAGTACCAAGTCGCTATTCTATAACGCGAAGTCAATTTTACTCTCAAAGTACAAGTCAGTAAAACTCAAAACTTTTCATCAATAGTCAGAGCTCACGAAAGTACGTCCGTCTTCGTCAACGTTCAAAAGTCAACTGAAACTTTTTAATCGTAAAAATATTTCAAAGTCAAATTTTGTTCATAGCTCACAAAAACAAGTCTGTCTTTGTCAAAGACCATCAGTCAACTAAGATTCTGTCATAGTAAAAAAAATTTAAAAGTCAAAACTTTTTTCAGAGCGCTTTAAAAACACGTCCGTATTGGTCAATTTCCAAGTCGCAACTGAGCGTTCTTTACCCGCGCAGTTCAAATTATAATGAGGTCACGACGTCGAGAGCTTCGAAAAACACGTCCGAACCCTTCAACGACCAAACGAAGAATGACAGAAAAGCACATTGAAAATGTTTATTCTTCATGATTTGAGTTACGATTGAATGTGTATTTGATGAGAAATCAAAAAATCATACTTAACATGCAAAAATCCTACAAATATTGACTTTGTGATGATATTTTTTCATGACCATACAAGCCGAAATATTCACACTCACAGCTTGAATGGGCATAAAAATTGATAAGCATGAGTCCGTACAATCCATCCAGTATTTCCTTCGAGTTAAAGCAAATCCATGGTCTTTAGGTCTCAAATCTTGTTATGAGGCGTACTCAACGCAGATTTTTATAGTCAATGTTAAAACGACAAAAGGCGAGTATATAAAAAAATCTAGTCAAACATAGATTTACTAACCTATCATTCTGAAATAATCCTAGATCATATCAAATATGTGAGTAATCCATCAAAATATTTATTACTGAACATTTAACATCAGCACAAAATATTCCCGTATACCCATTTAGTTTTCTACATAGCCTGAACAATTCAATATTTATTTTCAATTCCGAGAACTCAAATGTTTTCATGACGTTCGACTGACGAAAGCAGCTCGATATGATTTCGCACTAACTTTATTAAAGAGCAACTATCGCGCTGTGATTTTTTCAACTGTGTTTTGTGATTTGTACTAGTACAACGAAGATATAGAAAATAAATATCAAACCACATATATCAAAATGTTCAGCACACTGGCGCCTACACAATGATATACAAATAGTATGGTTATGTGTACAATTGTTCTTGAAAATTTGAAATATCGAGAAAATTTGCGTTAAAATCAAAATTTCATAACTCGCGCGTTCGATTTTGTATACACAAATAGTACCAGTATGAGCGCATCGAAATTTCGGTTCATCTGGTGAAAATTTTATGGAATTTGGACAACTGGTTCTATAGATATTGCACTTAAACCACTGTCAAAGAAACACAATTTTCTATCGTCGATATGTAAACACCCCTTTAAGTTGAAAGATGAGTTTCATTGAAATGACGTCGTCGATTTGCACTGACAACGAAGGGTCAAAATTACGATTCATGAAATGTGTGTTTGTTGTGATATGGTTTTCTGCCCGTATAACTGCAGCGTTTTACAAAAACATCAAGTATGTTACACCAAAATGCACAGAAATAAATTCCCCATCGCATGATGCAAATATTACTGTATCATATTGCGAAATGAAAATCTTTTCTTCATATCAACCCAAGTTTTACCAATAAACAGAAATTTTGACATATATCCACTTATCTACTTGCAAAATATTTAAACTCTTATTGTTCCTCTCTGATTGCTGGTTATGGTAATGAAAATTTCATCGAAATGCGTTCACGCGTTATTGTGACAGTTAAAATAAACCGCTTCGATACAAACACAGTTTTATCAACTATTCGCTATCTAACGACGTTCGGTTTAACTCGATACTTTAAAGTTCAAAATTTCTATAAGCACGAATGCGTTTTCTCTCAGCAGTATTCTTGTAATTAGACCTATTGTGGAGTATCATACATCAAAATGTGCAGAACAGAATTCCTTATCGAATGGTATCAATTGTTTTATACTTGTCTTAAATGGGAATTTTTTTTCTTGTCAGCGAAGTGATTTTCATGCGAAAAACTAAGAATTTCTACCAAATGCGAATATGTTAGCAAAAAATGATCCCCACAAAACTTGTTGCTATTATCGTGTTTCATATTAATGCGAAAATGTTATGTTGATCGGTCAAATGGTTGGGAAGAAACGCGAAGTTAAACTTTGTACGAAATCACTGTTCTATTCGCAGAGTTTTCGACGTTGAGTCAAAATGTAAAGTTAAAGACAGAAATGCGTTTAGTACGAAATCGTTATCGCACTGTATTTTTGTTGTGTCTAAACATACGGTAAAGTGTAATATATAAAAATGCGTGGAATCGAATTTCCTACAAGCTAGTACCAAAATAACGATAAATGCTCATTACACAAAAAAGTTTTCTTGTTAGCGAATTTTGCAAAGTTGAATATCTGATACAATAAGTCGTGTGAGAACAATATAGGCGAAACAAAAAATGTAGCTATCATATGATACAATACTGTGGTGAAAAAATCATTTAAATATCATGAGACGTTTGCGAAAGAATTGAGTTAAACCGATGTAACTGAAACTTTTCCCTCGCTTGTTTACATGCATAGAAATGCAATGACGTTGTAAAAAATCTAAAGTTAAAGACAGAAATGCGTTTTGTACGAAATCGTTATCGCACAGTATTTTTGTTGTGTCTAAACATACGGTAAAGTGTAATATATAAAAATGCGTGGAATCGAATTTCCTACAAGCTAGTACCAAAATAACGATAAATGCTCATTACACAAAAAAGTTTTCTTGTTAGCGAATTTTGCAAAGTTGAATATCTGATACAATAAGTCGTGTGAGAACAATATAGGCGAAACAAAAAATGTAGCTATCATATGATACAATACTGTGGTGAAAAAATCATTTAAATATCATGAGACGTTTGCGAAAGAATTGAGTTAAACCGATGTAACTGAAACTTTTCCCTCGCTTGTTTACATGCATAGAAATGCAATGACGTTGTAAAAAATCTAAAGTTAAAGACAGAAATGCGTTTTGTACGAAATCGTTATCGGACTGTTTTATTGTTGTGTTATGATATATAGTTAAGTGTTATACATCAAAATGCGTGGAATTGAATTTCCAACAGAATCATACCAAACTAAAGATGAATGCTCTTAACGCAAAAAAGTTTTCTTGTTAGCGAGTTTTGCAAAGTAGAATATCTGACACAATGAGTCGTGTGAGAACAATATAGGCGAAACAAAAATTGTAGCTATCATATGATGCAATACTGTGGTGAAAAAATCATCTAAATATCAAGAGACGCTATCGAGCAAAATGAGTTAAACCGATGCAACTTAAACTCTTTCCCCGCTTGTTTACATGCATAGAAATGCAATGACGTTGTAAAAAATCTAAAGTTAAAGACAGAAATGCGTTTTGTACGAAATCGTTATCGGACTGTTTTATTGTTGTGTTATGATATATAGTTAAGTGTTATACATCAAAATGCGTGGAATTGAATTTCCAACAGAATCATACCAAACTAAAGATGAATGCTCTTAACGCAAAAAAGTTTTCTTGTTAGCGAGTTTTGCAAAGTAGAATATCTGACACAATGAGTCGTGTGAGAACAATATAGGCGAAACAAAAAATGTAGCTATCATATGATAGAATATTATGGTGAAAATTTCATATTAATATCATGAGACGTTTTCGAGCAAATTGAGTTAAACCGATGTAACTTAACATCTTGTTTCGTTTGTTTACATGGATAAAAGACGACGTTGTAAAAATCTAAAGTTAAAGACAGAAATGCGTTTAGTACGAAATCGTTATTGCACTGTATTGTTTGTGTGTTTAGACAGACGTTTAAGTGTAATACATCAAAATGCGTGGAATTGAATTTCCCACAAAATCATACCAAAATGAAGATAAATGCTCTTAACACGAAAAAGTTTTCTTCTTAGCGAATTTTGCAAAATTGAATATCTGACACAATGAGTCGTGTGAGAACAATATAGGCGAGACAAAAATTGTAGCTATCATATGATAGAATATTGTGGTGAACATTTCATCTGGATATTATGAGTGGTTTCAAAGAAAATTGACTTAAACCTCATTGTAAGATATTGCACCCAAGCCAAAGTTGTTTTCATGGATAGAAATGACGTTCGAGCTACAGTACATGTGTGCTTTAAAAGTCAATTCATGATTACAGGCAAAATGGTTTTCGGCTAGTCTTGATCAAGCGATACAATAAACATACACGCATGTCATATCAAAATATGTGGAAATACATGCTCTTCATGTTGATATCAGTTTTGTTTCAAAAAGCGATAGAATGAAAAAGTTTTCTTGTTGCGAACGTTTTCAAAGTGATTTTTATCACATAAGCATGTATGTTGGAACAAAAATAACAATAGAAAAGTTGTAGCGAACAATAAGCTGGGTATTGTACTTGAAATTTGATATTGATGCCATGAATCGTTCCGGAGATATTTAACTTAAACCGATATTATGTTTAGTCTTTCCTCGGTTGTTTACATTTAAGCGAAATGACGTTCTACATTTCATGAATTTTTGCGCGATGCGATTTAAAGAAAAATATCAATGTTGCGTTTAACTCGTGTTCAAGCGAAATTATTCACATACATACAAAGTGTTATACACCAAATTCTTCAGAAAACAATTCCCAATTCAACTGTACATATTTCGTTAAGCAAAACGAAAAAGCAAAAAAGTTTTCTTCATACAAAAGATTTCGGACAGATATTTTACATGGAAGCATATATTTCAGGGCAAACTAATCAGTACGTAATTGTAGCATATAGCCATCTGTGTACTGTACTGAAAATTTCATATTGATATTTTGAGTGGTTTCAAAGAAAATGCACTTAAACCTCGTTGTACGATATTGCACCAAGGTTGTTTACATGAAGCGAAATTACGTAGATCTACTGCACGTCATGTGTTTAAGTGCGTTGTAGAAAAACAATATCAGAGTTGAGTTCAGTTTTCTGCTGATAAATCGGCGTTTCAATGTGTGATTATTAAATCCTCACAAAAACTTCATATTTGACGGTACACATTTTGAACAATGTATCGCAAAATGAAAAGGCAAAAAGATTTCTTCATAAAGGCTTTATTTTCGATCAAAAACTAGTATGTTTGTCAAAAAAGCATCAACAAAAGAATAAAACGTTCGGAATAATCGATGTAAGGCTCTCTAAGTTGAATATCATAGTCAAAATTTGATCCCAATATCTGCATTGGTTGTTGAGAAATGTACAGTTAAACTTTCTCGCAAATACTCATCTATCTGTGTACTTTACTGTGAAATGACGTTCGATATTATTTGCACTTGATGACCTCGCTGTACTGGGTGTAATTTCTCGTGCGATGCTGGTAGATATTTGATGAAGTATTGGATTGGAAATTTTAGCGTTGTGAAATTATTACAGCAAAAAGTTGTACTAGCGAGATATTGTGATTTGAAAAATACTCCACTGCACTGTTGCGTTTAAAAATTGATCATAGTACATTTCGCAAAAATATTCATACAAGTTCATATCAAATAACAGCTGTTAGGTATTAACTCATTTTTCACACACACAATTTTATTTTGTCGAGATGAAGAATTGCGAATGAGCAAAATGCTAAGTTAACGTATATGGCTGGAATTTTCACTAGCGCATAAACTTTGTCGAAACTTGTGAAACGTATCGAGTACTTGAGTTAGATATTCTCTGCGTACTTTTGTTGTAACATTCGATGTTTTGTATTCGAGTAGTATTAGGGTAACATTTGGTATATGAATAACGAAATCGGGTCGCCTGTTCTGAATTGTTACTTCGTGCTTTATGTACAATTTACAGTCGTCGCGTAATGTGGGAAATGTCTTTCTGAAGTACTGACCTAATTCGCTAACGTACGTTTGATCAAAATCTTTCAGACATGCAACTTTGTTCAGCGTTTTTCTTAAGTACGAGTGTCTATATCTGCCACGCGTTAGAAATTTGCTATTCATCTTTATCAAGGACTTTGGTATGTAAGCGCTATGCTTTGTCTATATACTGAAAACGCACCAGCCCGTTGGGTATATAAAGCGACACGGACAGCTATTGTCATCATTCTTGATTTGAGACTCCAAGAGAGAACATTGACTCGAAATCATGCCGAAATACGCAAACCGACTGCCAAAGTTCGAGGACACAGACGCTGCTAGTGGTAGTAGCGAAACGACTGGCAAGGGCAAGCGACATGCTACAAAGCCATACACTCGACCAGAACAATCGGCGTCAATTGATCTAAAGTCGTTCGGCTATCAACTGAACAGACTTGGAAGTCAGGTTACAGCGTTTGTGAACAGCAGCGACTACGCTATGTCAAAGGAAGGTCGCGATGTCTGCAAGAAAATGGTATCGTGTATTCAAAAGGCTTCATCTTATCAGCGAGAAGCGAGCGAACATTTGATTAATGATCAAGAGCGTTTCTTCGAGGATGAGTGGTCTAAACGCGAACGCGCGCTAAAAGAGCAGCATGAACTCGAAACCGATAGGATAATATCGCAGCTCCTATTTGAAAAAGAGCAGGCTTTGGATTCGCAAAGAAGAAAACTTATTGACGAGAAAGAAGAGGCTATTCGATTATTGAAAACGTGTACCATATGCTACGATGAGGAAAAAAACAGTACCTTGACAAAGTGTGGGCACACTTTTTGTGAAAACTGCTGCCTGATGATGTTTGATGGAGACTGCGCTATGTGTCGAGCTGACGTTACTGGCTGGGTGCGAATGCTTTTCACTGATTAGATGTTTTGACTGTATTCATATGCTTGTTTGTTTGTTGTTAAATAAAATGTTGAAATGCATATGATGTGTATGTTGTTAGTCGAGCAGGTTAGATATAGTTTGATTGTATAGTGGAATAACGTTGAGCTTACGAACAATGTCGTATCGAATTGCGATGGATCAAAATACTTGATCAGACAATATCTGACATTACGCTCATTTCTATGCATGAACGAGAAACTTGCATACAGCGTCACAATTTCATATTCACGTTGACCTTGATCATATTGTGGAATCTAGCATCTTGTTGCATCAACATTTTTCGCAATGTGCAGCAAAATAAGAAACAAATAATATAACTCAAAATTTTACGATAAAAAGCCAGTCTTTTGACAAACTCAATCATTCTCGTGTGATTAGCAAAGCGACATGGCCTCCAAACAACTTACAAATACTGGTGTTCAGTTAGGTGATGAAACTCATCCATTGAATTCAACATCCAGTGAGATCATACAAAAGAATCCAATTTTGTACTCACTTCTCACAATGAGTGACGAAGAATTTAACACAGAATATCGATCGCGAGAAAACGATGCAGCTGCTAATTTCAAGGCTCAGTCATCACAGCACAGTTCCAACGAATCAACAAGTTCGACTAGTACAAAGACTTCGAATAAACGCAAAGCTATGGCTAATTTTGACGATCAAAGTATCAAAAGACATAAAGACTCACGAAATGCAAAACTAGACGCTATTACAACTCAAAATAAGAAGACTGACTTTGTAGATGAGTATTTAAAAAAACAACAGTTAATAAAATCGTCGCACGGCAAAGCTCAGATAAGAATCAACAATCTCAAAAAAGTATTGCTGATGCTAAAATCTGAAGAAAGTACCATTGACAATTCAAGCCAAAACTCTTTCCTTGGACATGCGACAACGCATATTTCGAAAGTTATTGAAAGTATATCTAGCGAATTACAGAGCAGTGGCGAAATCGACTCGTGCAGAGTTTGTAAAAATGAAGACAATCCACCAACAATTATAAGCAAGACGTGCGGGCACGGATTCTGCTGTATGAACTGCATAGTTAAGTATTTTGAATACGTTTACAACAAAAATTCTGGGCAATTGATTTGTCTGAAATGCAAACATCAATATGATAAGAATGCAACATGTCAAATTGGTTCTCGCTATGGCATTGTTGGTTGATACATATAATGAATAAAATGTATAGAACCTTACAACGTGTTTTGTTTTACATGATTGATGCTTGTAAAAATTGTTACCGTATATGCTTATACAGCTACAAGGTCATGTTTACCTTGAGCAATTGTTCGAACTTGACTTCACATCAACAAACGTTATTATGCAACAATTGGCTTTCTTTGCAACTTCAAGGTCATGTTAACCTTAATAAAAATTGGAAATGAAAAGTCTCATCAACAAACATATTGATTCTTTCTGCTTTTTGATAACAAGAAGGTCATCAAAACCTTCACAAACATTGACACTGAAACAAGAGTGTAGATGCACTAAGATGCTTTGTAGAGAGAGGAACGTCGATGTCATTTTGCATCAGACCTGTTATGAGGGCTGTGTACTTAAATTCTCATACTTTCTTCTACAGATATGAATCTGAACCAATAACTGACTTGTGGTTGTACTTGCTAGCTTACACATTCACAAACATTGACACTGAAACAAGACAGCAGATGCACTTAGATCACATGAATTTGTAGACAGAGGAATGTCAAGGTCATTTTGTATCAGGCTGTTATGTAGGCCGTGTACTTAAATTCTCATACTTTCTTCTATAGATATGAATCTGAACCACGAATTGGATTGTGGTTGTGCTTGCTAACTCGCACACACTGTGATTTCTCAGACTCATATCAGAGCTAGGACTTGAACCTAGATTTCCTTCTGCGAGAGAAGGCGTTCTTCCTTGAACCACTCTGATTAAATGAACTGATTACACTGCACACATAACACACACAATGAGTTTTGTGGCCAGACATGAATGTGCTGACAGAAAACATGCTTTCAAAAGTGGCTTTTAATAGTTTTTTTTCATCATTTGCATCATACCGGTTATGTTGGATGTGTACTACTCTGTGAAATGTTATAGACATAAATACAAAAATCTGAAACAAGAGTGCAGATACACTCAGATGCTTTATAGACAAGGGAATGTCAAGGTCATTTTGCATCAGGCTGTTATGTAGGCCAAGAACTCAAATTTGCATATATTATCCCATACCTATGAATAAAAAGAAATCTGAACCAAGAGTTGGAATGTGGTTGTACTTGCTAGCTTACACATTCACAAACATTGACACTGAAACAAGACAGCAGATGCACTTGGATTACATGAATTTGTAGACAGATGAATGTCAAGGTCATTTTGTATCAAGCTGTTATGTAGGCCGTGTACTTAACTTTCCATGAACTGATCATTACTGCACAACAAACACACACCACACAATGAGTTTGATGGCCAGACATGAATGTTCTGACAAAAAAGCCTGCTTTCAAAATTGCAGTTAAATACTTTTTTCTCATCATTTGCATCATACCTGTTATGTGGGCTGAATACTAAAATTTTCATATATTTGTCTATAGTTATGAAATCTGAAGCAAGAGTGCAGATGCACTTAGATTCTTTGAAGACAGATGAATGTCAAGGGATGATAACAGTAAACAAAATATTGCAAATGAAAGCTCTAATCAACAGAACCAGATTCCTTACCGTTGGGTTCTTGGGTACTACAAGGTCATAATAAGCTCCATGAATATTGAAACTAAAACAAGAGTGCAGATGCACTTAGATGCTTTGTAGACAAGAGAATGTAAAGGTCATTTTGCAACAGACTTGTTATGTAAATGTAGGCTATATGTCCTTAAATTTTCATATTTTCTTCTTAAGATATGAATCTGAACCAAGAATTGGATTGTGGTTATGCTTGCTAGCTCACACACAATGTAAGATGTGCTTGGAATGGCAATCTCTTTTTGTATCAGACCAGTTATGACAGCCATGTATAAAAATTCTCATATTCTAATCCATATAGATGAATAAAATAAATCTGAACCAAAAATTGACTTGTGGTTGTACTTGCTAGCTCACACACAATGTAAGATTCCTTTGCAATGTCAAGGTCATTTTGCATTGAACTTGTTATGCAGGCTGTGTACTAAAATGCTCATATACTCTACTATAGTCATTAAAACAAAAACCATCTGAACCAAAAACTGACTTGTGGTTGTGCTTGCTAGCTCACACACAACTCATATCAGAACTAGGGCTTGAACAAGACCTGAGAAGGCGTTCTTCATTGAACCAAAATTGCTTTTATATACTTTTTTCTCATCATTTGCATTATACCTGTTATGTGGGCTGAATACTAAAATTTTCATATATTTGTCTATAGTCATTAATACACAAAAAATCTGAACCAAGAATTGGCTTGTGGCTTTCAAGCTCACACCCATAATAACCTTCACCAATATTGACACTGAAACAAGACAGCAGATGCACTTAGATACCATGTAGACAGTTGAATGTCAAGGTCATTTCGCATAAGGTTGTTATGTAAGCCAAGTACTTAAATTTTCATATATCATACTATACCTATGAATAAAAAGAAATCTGAAAACAAAAATTGGCTTGTGGTTGTGCTTGCAAGGTCACACACACACTGTAATATGCGCTCGGAATGGCAATCTCTTTTTGTACCAGACCAGTTATGTAAGCCGAGTATGAAAATTCTCATCTTCTTATTCATATAGACAAATAAAACAAATCTGAACAAAAAATTGGCTTGTGGTTGTGCTTGCAAGGTCACACACACTGTAATATGCGCTCGGAATGGCAATCTCTTTTTGTACCAGACCAATGTAAGCACAAAATTCTCATCTTCTTATTCATATAGACAAATAAAACAAATCTGAACAAAAAATGGCTTGTGGTTGTGCTTGCAAGGTCACACACACACTGTAATATGCGCTCGGATGGCAATCTCTGTACCAGACCAGTTATGTAAGCCGAGTATGAAAATTCTCATCTTCTTATTCATATAGACAAATAAAACAAATCTGAACAAAAAATTGGCTTGTGGTTGTGCTTGCTAGCTCAAGCAGACACTGTTAGATGCGCTAAGATGAAAGACTGAATCTGACTGAACATCAACACAAACACACACAATGAGTTTTGTGGACAGACATGAATGTGCTGACAAAAAACCATATTTATATACTTTTTTCTCAAATTTGCATCAGCTATATGTGTACTTTTTATTCTAAGCATTCTGAATGACTTGTGGTTGTGCTTGCTAGCTCACACACACTGTAAGATGCCTTTCAAATATTGACACTGAAACAAGACAGCAGATGCACTTAGATTACATGTATTTGTAGACAGATGAATGTCAAGGTCATTTTGCATTAGGCTGTTATGTAGGCTGTGTATCAAAATTATCATATCTTCTCTTATAGACATGAAGAGACAAAATCTGAACAAAAAACTGACTTGTGGTTGTGCTTGCTAGCTCAAGCAGACACTGTTAGATGCGCTTTGTGAATGACTGAATCACTGCACAACAAACACACACAATGAGTTTTGTGGACAGACATGAATGTGCTCACAAAAAACCATATTTTTCTAAATAGCATTCATATACTTTTTTTTCATCCACTTTCATCTGAAATTGTTATGCGTGCTTGCTTGAAAAATTTGCAAATACATACACTATAGGCAATGATAATAAAAACTGACTCGGGACAGACTTACAAATGGGTTTGCTTGTTGATACACACATTTGTGTTGACTTGAAAGAAAGATTGTTGTGACCAAACATTCACATGTTGGCAAAAAGCAGAATTTGCATTTTGTTGTGTATATAGATTTTTTGGAGTTTAGGACATAAAATGTGCTTGCGAATAAGACTTTAACATGGGCAATTGTGCATTCTATGTCTAAAATATGAAAAGTAAGCCTAGAATATTCTGATATATCAGTGCATGTTTTCATTAATACATATATAAAATGTCACATTGAAATGTAAATTCTGGTTAGAAATTGTTCAACTTATGATTTGAGATGAAATATTCCATCACGGTGTTAGCCGCACACAGTTACAAATAAATACTGAGTGTTCATTCATTTTAGAAATCAACTTTGCATGGCAGAGTTTGATGTTTACAAATAACCTACAGTCAAAAAAGTCTGATGCAGCTAAAAAACAAAACAACACATATCAAGTGTTAAACTGACTGACTTTGTATAAATCAGAAGTTTTCACAAAAATCTGAATTGAAGTACACATTTTGTTTACAGTGTTTCACTTTTGAAACAAAAAACTACACAAGATGATCTATCATGTATTTTAACTTTCTTTGTTTACATATGGGATGTGTTGACATTTCAACAATACACGGTTTTGTCTATCATGAAGCAAAAAAATATATTTTGGTGGTACTTACTTGTAATCGTAATCATGTTTTGACAGAATTCATCGTTTCTTAAACTCTCAATCCAAGAAAGAAAGCCTTAAAATGCCTCACATACATGTATCGATACTGTACATAGAACAACACCCATTTTTCGGAATGTTCGGATGAAACTCATATCTTTGAACGTTGTATTTTTCCAAAAAGCAAAGTAAACTACAAACTTTTTGTCAAGCATGAATTAAAACTATCTTTTCTAGAACTAATGACACCGCATATTGCGCAAAATTCGGCTTGTTGATAAAAATACTCGTCGATGAAAACATAAAACACTTTGTTTACATACAATTGGGGCTTTTGTCGACTTTGTGAAATTTCATGTGTTGGGGAAGGGACATGCATCTCGAGTTTTTATGCTGTTGAGTTGAATAACGGCATACTATAAAAGGGCGAATTGATCGTGTTAGAATCATTTCGATTTTTGAAACTGAACGAACAACACGCATAATGAGTAACAGAAAAGCTTGCGAGCAATGGATGTCAAGTGTGGAGAAAAGTGGCAGTTTCCAGGCATGGTTAGAGAGGCAGAATAAGCATCGTGAGAATGAGTCGTCAGCTGGAAACAACAAAGCAGCTTGTAACAGATGGATTAAGAGCATGGGCGAAATGCTGCCAACTGTTTATGACACTACGTTAGTGATTGTGTGTCATAGGTGCAAAAACTTTTTTTCGATGGTGAACTTTTGCCGTAGATGCGAGGCCCTCAGCTGTGTGTCATGTACGCGGATCGACGATCGCTGCGAATGGTGTGGCGAAATTCAGGGCTACGGTCAAAACAGAGGAGCGAGGCTTTTGCATCTGTGATGGACTGATCGAGTGGACTATGTGGGCTGATCTAGTGGACTATGTAAACTGTTGTACGTTGTTGTTGCGAAAGATTGAATGTTTGAAATATTGATTGTTGCAGAATAAAATCGTTTGAAACTACATATACATAGTTGTTTGTATTTGCTTTGATTAGAGTTGGATAATATAGTTTGAGAAAACATACGACACTGGGTTATATCAATAACTAACGCAATAGCGAAATCAAACATTCGTGCACACAATAGTACTTGTTTTTCAACTCTGCGTTTGGTAGTTGCACGAATAAGTATATGTTACTACAAGAATAAGAACAAAACGAATTGAACGGTTCATGATATTTATTTACAACACGATCATACAAAACCTACTCATGTGTCTATCAATAGTCTTGTTCCTGGACCCACCATTCGCAAAAACTGGCAATTCGGTGAATGTTTATGGTGTTCCAAGAACGCATCGTCTGTAGATTTCCAATGATACAACACAATGCCACAACGAAAACATTTGCAACGGTCGTGTTGTCCCAAGTAGTACAACCCGCAAGAAGCAAGCTGGTATTTGTTTGGTTGTATTTGGGGAGACCAATGCTCAAAAGTTTTCAGTCTATCGATATAGTTGTCCATGTAAATACTTGTTCGATACATGCACACAGCGTCGGTATCATCCATGATATGATATGATATTATATTACACATGCAATTGGTTATTTCAACATCTTTATACATTTTTTGTCTCAAAAATACTCTTGGTCAAACGTTACGAGTTTTGTTCTCTTGGCTTTTGAGCTCAACAAAATCCCATTAATGGTTTGAAGTCGTTTTGTGGGATCTTGGTGTGTCCAGCACAAATCATATTTCGGATTGATCAGAATAACCTCAATATCGACATAGTACACAATTTCCGTATCTGTCGCTTTCCAACATTGATCTCGCGTCGAAAATGTAAACTTAGCATCTGGATAGAGATCCGTGATGTACATTTCGACAGCTTTATTCCACTGTTCGAGGTTTAAACGTAACATGTGTCGAAAAAAACCTAAATCTTTGAGTTCGACGGCTAGCATTGTTTTGTGTGAAGTGTACTAAGTCAAATTACTCCTATATAACATTTTCTACCAAACAAACAAACACATGTTAACGTTTCAACAAGTTTATTCAATATTTTGCACATCGACAATTGACAGGCACGCAGTGACAGGTCCAGCATCGGTGCATTCGGTTTATACGTCGCTGTGTTATTTTGCCCACGCTGAGAAAGAATGGAGGACGTTTCGCCACCGCAATTTCAGCTTCCCAGTCTTCGGTTTTCGTTTTTGGAGTTACCACCCCGATGCTGGTATTTTCTGAAACAGAAAAAGCAAAAGTTAACAACTAAATGAACAATGCTTACAATAAAAACTGCTATGAAAACACAATATCTTATCAACACAACTTACTTTTCATCTCGGACTGGCTTATTTCTAAGTCCCAATTCTCAGTCTGTGGAACTTGAAATTTATTTGCTGGTACAGACATGTTGTCGCTTTGGTGTTTAAATCAAAAATGATTTGAATCAATAGTCATGTAGCGCATTTTATATTCAGCGACTGTTTGAGAACCACTAACCCAAAGTTGTTGTCACTTGTTTCAGTATACAGAATATTTAGGTTTTTGTTGGCCGTATTGTATTCACAAGAAACGAAGTTGTACTTTGATTGCATCAAACGCTCAATTTCCTCACGAAGTGTCGCTGAGTCATCTTGCTGCGAGACCTCAAGAATGCTTCTCATGCGAAATGAGTCAAGTTGTTTGTTCCAAAAATCAGTAGTGCATTTGGGTACGAGTGTTTGACCATAACGTTTGATTAGACACGAAGCCAGTTTGTCATGCGTATTCTTTGAAAATGTTAGTACTCCAATCATACTTAAGGCTTGTGTCAAGTAATAGCTCGTAGCTGCCATATCTTTGGTACATGTTCTTGAAAAATAAAGGTGACACTGATGAACCTCATTGCCGTAGTTATCTTCGTAATCGGTTTGTTCGCAAAGCAGAAAATCAAACCCATTGCTGTGTGAATCACTAAACCTGAGCTTCACAAACTGTATGTATTCAGGTTTAGATATATGAATGACAACTTGTTCTAGGTCTGTTTGTGTGAAATCAACAGGCAAAACATGTTTTTCTTTGATAACAATGTAACACGATGAATCGAAACCAAAGTTTTGATTAATGTGTGTAGCTAGCAACTCGGGTTGGTTTGCTTTGATGAGTGTATTCAATTTGCTTTCGCCTTTCCTTTCGATGCAACGAGCCATTTCTGTTATTCAAATTCAACAATTTAGGTTTTTATCATGGAATTTGTAATACGACGACTTGTATAAATACTGCAACAAAAACTGAATGTGTCTCATTTACAATCTGACAACAGAAGCGACAACATGTCGGTCCAAACATTGTGCGAAAAATTCATTCGTGAGAAAAGAAATTTCAATGCGAATGGTCACCAAAAGAAGTACATGTTCAGCGTTACATGTCCTTTCACAGATGTCGAGGGACTGCGTTTTACGTCGATAACTAACAGTCCGTATGACTACTTGAACTACAAGCCAACGCTGGACCATGTGTTTCTCGATGAACCGACACTAGCTGCGTTTGAACGATATGTTGACTTGATGTTTTCTGTTGCCGATGAAAAGATTGATATGTGCTACTTCAAAATATTGAAAACATTAGTACCAGAACATTTCGCAACTCTAACCGAGCGCATAAAGAAGGGTAGATACATGCAGTCGAATCCCACGTTAAACTACAGACTGCCGATATGCATAATACCAGTGTTGGAGTTGCACGGAATCGAGGAGTTTAGCAAAGTCTATTCGGTGAAATCCACTTGCCTATCTTTGGAAAGGACACAGATACGATTGAAGCTGAACACCTACTTTCGAGCAGTCATGACATTACTCGATTGTTCGGAAAATGATATCGTGGAAATATTGGTGAAAAAAGGAGTGCTACCGAGTAAAAACTTTCAGCTTGTCAGTACACAGAAAGAGCTCACAATAGGTCTGAAAATTGTGAGAAGCTGTGGTGAAATATACGAAGCGTTGCAAACTGGCATCGAAATGAGAGAGATGAATGCTAACGTATACTCACTGCAACCAAAATATGGATATCCAAATACAAATTTGTGTCAGGCGTTAGAGGTTTTGTTTGTGATGCATCCTTTGTACCGCAAGCACATCAACAGTCTTCACATTGAAACGGAGCTGATCGATGGGGGAAAAGGTAGATTAGTCAATGCTATTCCTAATCGCAAACGCAAATTTGTTGAAGATCCAAAGGATCAGTCGAGTCTCCCCAAAAAGATGCTTTGCAAAATTTGCAAAACAAATGAAATGCCTTGTTTTGATGTGAAGGCATGTTCGGAGCAAAATGAGATAATCAGTATGCCGGTCGATTTGTCAATCGTGAAAGAAGAAATTGCGGAAACGTTTATCCCAGAACAAGAGGTACAAGAAGCCCCAATGCCCGTTAGCGAAATGTTACCTGAAGAAGACCCATGTAAAGTTTACTTCATCAATCAGTGTCAAAACGAAGAACACGAAGATATGCTCTCTCAAGCGGTTAGAACATGCATTCCCAACATTCACATCCCACCAAACTTTGTCGCATTTTGTGTGTCAAAGGAATTGCTGACAAACGGCCTCGTTTTGTACATTCCTGCAGATTTTGTGTTGTAGTCTGTTAAGTTCATATTTTTTGTTATATAGCTATTACATGTGTTTTGTTAGATGAATGAAATAAAATCCAGCAATGTTGCGCTTCATACTATTTGTCTTGTTTGTGTCTCTATGTAGCTGTAACGATAACTGCTTCAAGAAATCGCCAGAGCGCGATCTGGGTATATACAATGGTGCATTCTCGATCGTTTCCTATGATGATGCGCTAGACAAGTTACGCAAAATTGTATATATTCCTGAGAGAATGTACACAACGCAATATGATATTCTCGAGGCCATACGAAAAGTCATAAATCAAAATTTGGGCGTGAAAGACAATTATTTGACCATTGATAATCACAGGGACAGGTTTTGTTTCCAAATCAAAGGCAAACTCTTTTTGATTTTGACCGAGAATATAGGCAGGATGCTAGCTACTGATTCTCTATGGCGATTCTTGGTACCAGACAATACATCTAATCATGTTGCAGACATCGAAAAACGCAGTACCGATAATGAGCTCGTCACATCGACAGTTTCAAACGAAATTGACACACACACAAACAGCGAAATGGAAAACACAACGCTTGCTTATATCCCCAACAATGGTTCGACAACCACAAAGGTTAACAAAAAAAGCACGCAAGCAACACTGAGAGTTGCACACGAAAATACCACTAAAACATTAAGTAAAAAACATAACACATCAGTTGTCAATGCCCTTAGCGATGGTTCAACAACCACAAAGGTTGAAGAAAATAGCGATCTTGGCACATCGATAGTTGCAAACGAAACTAGCACACAACAAAACTACAGTAAAATCCATAACATAACGAGTGGTAATATCACAAATAATGGCTCAACAACCACAAAGGCTAACGAAAATAGCGAAACAGGATCTGTCCTTGTTATAATCGAAGTTGTGTTTTGCATTCTAGCCGTGTTTGCAATCGTTCTTGGACTTATAGGATTTGTGTATAACGTTATAAAAAAAACACAGGAACTAAAATAAATATAAAACACACTTATACAAACGGATCTTGTCATTCTTGATGTTCTAAGCCAACCATGCGGTTGTTTATCATTTTGTGTTTTTTCATTGTTGTCCGCGCAGACACAACAGTTCAAAGCGTTTCTTCAACAACCACATCGAGAGTTGCAAACAAAACTAGCACACAACAGAACTACAGTGAAATCGATAACATAACGAGTGGTAATATCACCACCAATGGCTCAACAACCACAAAGGCTAACGAACATGGCGAAAAAGGATCTGTCGACGTTGTGTTTTGCATTCTAGTCGTGTTTGCAATCGTTTTTGGAATAATAGGATTTATGTCGTACGTAATAAAAAGATCATAAGAACTAAAATAAATATAAAACACACTTAAACAAACGGATCTTGTCATTCTTGATGTTCTGAGCCAAGCATGCGGGCGTTTATCATTTTGTGTTTTTTCATTGTTGTCCGCGCAGACACAACAGTTCAAAGCGTTTCTTCTTACGGTTTACAAAACTGTTATTGCAATGTGTGTGATCCGACTAAAAGTATTGGTAAAATATATGATGGATCTTGCTACTTTATCAGTATTGAGCAACAGTTCAAAGTTGGAAACCAGTTTTCAACGAACGTCAATGTACGTAAAACTGTAAACAGCACCGACTATAATGCATACGATGTGGTCATTTTTGGACAAAAAAACATTCATCTAAAAACGGTTTTCACTCAAGTAAGCAACGAATTTATTTTGAACAACATTCAAGGTTCTATCAAGATAGCGCTGTTCAACAACAAAGATAGGCCTGCTCAATGCGTTCATTTGTTCAAACGAAAATATTTGGGCATTTCATGCGAAACGGCTAACGTAGCCTTGTTAAAAGCGGATCGAGGAGAGTTTGTGACTGTGTCACCTTTCAATCCGCGTGCGTACAAGACATGTTCATTTGACGAAAACGCAGCAGCGTCGATCACATCACCTAAAACTTGTTTCGTGGTGAATGAAGATGGCCAGTGCTTACCAGCAGTGCTGCAAACAGAAGAAGAGTTTCAAAACGCTTTTGACTATCTGATTAACAGAACGCACGACCCGAAGGTGAATGCAATATCTCAAAATTTGATGTTCAAAATTGACAGTCTGAACGAAACGCTCGAATTAAACGATTACGCGATAGTCTATTCGCGAGTGTCATATGATGAGAACAATACGTGCTTGTATATCGACGTGAATGAAAAATCTATTTCGTATGAAGATTGTACAACAAAACGAACTCTGTGTCAGATTAGAATTCCTGGTATGGGACTGGATTCACCGAGTGACGATGATTCCAAAATAAACAGCTTTTGGGTCTTATTTATTGCACTAACATTTGTGGTTGTTTCTTTGGTTATAGTTATAGTTATTGCGTATGTGTTGCAAGGATTTCAATCTAGACGTTTACAAACTACTACAACAGTTCAAATAACAAGCGCCTAACTCGAGTATAAAACCATTCACGCAAAGTCAGTAGTTGTCATAACGTAAAAAAATGTTCAGCTGTGAGTTTGTGGCTGCGATGGTAGCAAATTACTTGGAATGCAAGCAGTTTGAGGACTCAAATGACACTCTTTGTGACATCGTCGAATGTGTGATTTTGCTTGTAAATAGCACTGTTACGATGCATGTTCTTACAAAAGATGAACTGACCATAGCTTGTTTTGATGAAGACTATTTCGCCGAGTTGCTTGAACAAAAGCTGAACAATGGTTTGAGCTGGGATGTGTTTGTGACAGCATTTGTTTTGTTTGCGGCCGTCGTACGTGAAATATCGAATTACAACGCTGAAGGCTTCTACCACCTGAATAAACTACAGAACGTGTTCCGTAAATATAGACTTACTGACTGGGTTGCAAATCAACCTGGTAAATGGACATCGTTTGTACAGTATTGTAAGCGAGTTTGTTGAATAAAAAGTAGAAAACAGACAAATTTGTGTTAAGTTGTTTTATTCATATGTTCAATCATCACATTCACGGTCGCTCTGTAAACTAAACGATAAATTTGATTCCAACTCTACAAACAAATCGTTTTTATCGAAAATGTTTTTGATACCAATCATATCGATGATTTCCTTACACATAGCACAGCCGTTGGATTTCAGTAAATCATATTTCTTTTCAGTCTCGCCATCTCGATCAGAAATACTGAAAAGCAGTTTCGTTTCATCTAGTGTATCCCGTATTATTAGATCGACATCGGCGTAATTATCGTCGTTGATTTCGACGTTTCCAACAACATCTTCAACAAGCATTAAGTACACGCTAAGATGAACTGTGATTCCAAAGCACGTTAGTTTAATTTCGTACTTAAACTCAGGTCTTGGCTCGAAATAACAATTTGACCAACCCGGTTGAAACGTTTCAGATCTATACGCATAGAACTTCTTAACTTTGGGCTTTTCCGTTGATGTGATGCTCAAATGCTTCGATACTATTTCCCACAACTGTTTTGCATCAGCTTGTGACTTGATTTTCCTTTTCCTTTTTTCAATGCGATCATACTTCGACATTTGCGGACGAGCATAAGATGACCATCTGCGTCCAAAGTACATGTTTTGAAATGTAACACTTTCCCATATTAACTGACACTTAAATGGTTTGTGATCGAAATCGTTACAAAATGTGCATATATATTAGCGCTACGCAGAGTTAACTTCATTTGTTGATGTTTGCGACTATATTTCTTGGCATTTTGCTTATTCGATTCATCATCGAAGAACGAAACCCCGATTTTTGGGATCGCAAAAAGACTAAACTTGACAACAACAAGAAGCCATGATCGGTGTTACAATGCTTGCGATGATCTGTATTCAAGACTTACGATGGTGGTTTTCTGTTAGAAAAATACGAAAAGAATGCATACAGGTTATGAAAGAACTTCGTGAACGCTTTCAAGCAAATAGTTGCTGTGATTGCAAAGACTGCAAAAAACGTATGGCTCAACTTCACCTGGAAAAAGAGCAAGCAGTGAAAGACTCGCGTACTTGTATAATTTGCTGCAATGAAGAGAAAACCTTTGCCGTAGCACCATGCATGCACCTTTTCTGCGTACACTGTTGCTGGCACATGCATATATACGGGAACAAATGCGCTGTTTGTAGATCTGAAATATTTGATTGGAAGCGGATTCATTGGACTGATTAGTGTTATGACTTTTAGTGCATGCTTGTGTGTGTATTTGTTTGAATAGTATCGTCAAATAAAATGTTGAAATGCATTTTATGTTTTGGTTGTTAGTTTGGTAGAGAAGATGCAAGTATATTGACGTTTTGGGTTTTATCTTGCTGCGTGAAGAAAACAAACACGCGTGTTTACTGTTTTTGCTCTTTATTTTCAACATACAACAAACAAAATACGACATTTAGTTCATAACATTTTCTTCTCTGCGCTTTCGGCTCAAACTACGACTGAACACTTTTGTAAAGCTTCTCTTTCTAGTTCTCGACCGCTTTTCATCGTTTTCGCTAGGTTCGTTGACAGACATTGGTTTTTGGTTTTCCTTAGACTCGTTTTCTCGTCTTAACAATTCGTTATCATACGCGGTTTTGTTGTGAAATGTAAGAAGTTGTGGAATGCGTTTAAGAAACATCACCACTTCTGTCATGCCTAGGTGCTCAGCGAGTTCGATCATGTTTACCAGACTAGAGATTGACTGCCAATCCGAGTAATCTAGCGTGAGACCGTTACATTGGTACTCAGACAGGTTCATGAGAATTTCAAACACGTTCATCAATTCTTGAACACTGTACTTCGGCTGAATCTTGACATGATTTGTCTTAACGTTAGTGAACATTTTCACAATTGCTGCTGGGTATGATCTTTGTTCTTTGCCCACATAAAATACAACCCTGTCTTTGCTTTGTTTAAGCGACTGAATGAGCTTTGAAGAGATTTCAATACCAATATCGTACTTCAGTTTAGTGAACAAGCGATTAGTGGCTTCGGTGTCAGTGACACGATTAATATCTTTAATGTTTATGGTTGACATGGTTGTTGGTTGTGTGCGGGTTTAGCGTTTCTATAGAAAAAACTATCCTTAAATAGATTTTTATCTCAATTTTCCAAACCGTAATTTGTGATTGCATAGACAGTTAAACATCCACAAAAAGTCGTGTTTTTTCTTAAGCTGGGCATCACCTCCTATAGTGTTGATCATGACAAGAAAAACATAAACGCCTAGAAGCGAATAAGGACATAGTGACGTGTTTCTCGAATGTTTGTATGTATCGTAAATAAACTTGATGTATGTGGAATTGTTAACCGTACTTTCGTCAAACAGAGAGAAAAAATTGTAAGCTTTAAGTCGGTTGTATCCACAAATAGGATCGCCAAATACTGAATCAAAATGGCTTGTAATTTCGCTAGTTGTCAATTTTTTGAACAACGACATGCGTTCATCGTCTTTGAACTCATTGAGAACCATTGTGACACACGTTTGAATTCCACACCCGAGTTTTGAGTTCATTTCTACTAGCTTGCTTTCGAATATTCGTATTGGTTCTTCATATTCTGTTATGTATTGAAAAATGCATAGCGAGCATTCGTGGTGATGTCTAGAGTACATGGGTGAAAGCAAGTAGGTGTTTTGTGCTAACTGTTCGTCTTCGTCAACAATCAAAACCTCGTCGATATCCATTGATAAGGCAACAAATGTTTACAGTTCATTGATACAATTTATTTACAACATATACAAAAAATGTAACACACACAAGTCAACATAATCATACAATATTGCAACAACGTAGTCATTCGTCATCATCGCTCAATTCTAGATCACTGAGTATAGTCTTTTCCTTTTTCGGTTTCTTTGCAGCTTTCGTTTCACCAGATTTGCGCATTCTTTTAACAGCCAGACCGTTCATAATTTCCGTTTCATCATCGTTTAGCGTATCTGAGATTTCTGTATCGGAGATGTCGATATCGGCATATTTGCGTTTTTCCTCAACATTGGAAGATTTTATTCGCTCTATTAGCGCAAACATGTTTTCGTCTTCCCCAGAACCGAGTATTTTGTTAATCACATCAATTGGAATTCGATCGAAAACGTTAGAGCTCACAGTCTTCACAACATCGTTCTGCAGGTTTTTTGTTTTCTTGATGCCCTTTATCAGATTCTGCGTTCTTACTTTGAGGCTTTTGTACTGCGCTAGTTTGGCATCAATCTGTTTTAGTTTCTCTGAAAGTTCTTCTATCTTCAAATAATCGTTAGGCGACAAGAAGACACCTGACTCGACTTCAGACACCAAATTCCTTTTCACGCCGTGATTCAGTACAGTGTTCGCAAACTGCTGTATTCGTTCTCGGTTGTTCGTTTTCATAACATAACTCGAGGTCAACATTGCTTGTGCCATCGTAGAAAGTGATTGCGAGTGTGCTTATTTTGTTAACTGCAGCTATATATATACGCTTGAAAAATAATGCACGCCTTACTTGTTCATCATTGGCTGGAATAAACGAATGTAGTACGCCTCTTTTGCTTTACGCACATGCTTGTCTCGCTCTGTCTCCAAAACGAATACAGTGTAACGTTCTTTTACATCGCACAAGTGTTTCCCACATTCTATCAAATGATCAGTAGCTCGACAATAATGCTGTTCTGTTCGAATATGAGAGTTGTGTGTGTGAATGCGTTTTCTCAAATTAACGGTCTCGCCAATATACTCACCGCCGCAGGTGTTGCACTTCAGAACATATATAACATCTTTTGATTTACAAGTCAAGTTCTCTCCATCTTCAACAATGTATACAAAACCACAATTGAACTGAAAACTATTTCCACTCTTTATTTGAGAACATAGAGTGCAGCGCTCACCGTTACATGGTTTAACTTTGTAGTCCATCAACAACTCAAAATAGTGAAATTATGACTGAAAATGTGTTTATGCGTTTTTTGTTACAAAAACATGAAGATCAGCTGGTACCGTGAAATTGATTCCTTGTTCCTGCATAGCACAAGTAATGTCAAAACACGAACAGTTTTGCGAATTTAGCTGACTGATATGTAGAGTTTTACTAATTGTTGTGAAACAAAACTCGATTGTCAAGTCGAATATGAACACGTGTTCGTCTTCAATATAGTCTAGTATGGTTTCAAAAATGCTTTCGAGCAGTTCTTGTTCATTGATCAAAACGCTGATGCATTTAAAAACGTGGATGGAAAATTCTTGAGTGTTACCAATGCTCTCGCTTTCAATGGTATACATGTTGTCATACGAAGTCATTGTGAGTTATGACAATAGCGGATACAAACGCTTTGATATATGTTAACTGTTTACAACAGTATCGTTATGCCGAGCTATGCTGTGTAGTACAATTATGAAGCAAATAGCAGCTATCACAAGCACAATGAATCCACCAACACAAACAGCGACAGTTTCCCAAAACGTTAATTTTCTTAGTCCCGGTTCGTCATTCAATGTACTTTTACCCAACAAAACCTCGCAAATCGTGGGACTGTGTTTGCATTTTTCGATTGAAATGGTCTTTGATCGCATATCGACATACGTGCATTCTTGTCCACTGTTCGTCCTTTTGTTGTACACAATGAAGTGTTCGCTTGTGACAGAACTGTCATCTATATTTTTTATTTGAAACTTTGCCTCACTCATATTGTGTGCAGTGTTCTGAGTAATGCTAACCAAATATGAAACAACCGTATTATCCAAATCGTAAACACTCGCAATACTTGAGTGCGAACAATTTGCATCAATCCGAAAACATTTGCCATTTTCCGCTTTCACAGCACCAATATCGCAGTACGTGAAATTAGCCAATTGTATTTGTGGTACACGAATGAAATGACCATTTCTCGCTATAAGCACAGCATTCGTGCTCTCGGTACAATTCTCAATTTGATACGTATTTCTGAATAACGACATACAAATCCTATCAACAGTTGTGCCATCTTTGGTGCTGAAGACAGTAAGTCGATATGATGAAGCCTTTTTCGCGAGAATAACTTCGTTACTCACTTGTTTCACTATTTGACTTAGCATCGCACGTAAAGCATGATTACGTTCGTTGATAATCAAGAGTGTGTATTCACGAAACGGAGAAAAATGCGTATTAGAGGAAATCTTGAATGATGAATCCAAGTTGATGAAATAGCAACGATTGTTATGTACTTTACCGATTGTAGTAGAACGATTACATGTTATGCAGTAACAATTTTGCAATCCATACGTAGATACTTCTGCAACGGTCTGCTTGTTGTGCTTAATTCCCATTTTATGCTTGTTGATAGCATCTTGCATATTTTGAAATTGTTGGTTAACAATGTTATCGTTTTTAACTGGCAGACTAACGGTGAGTTTTGGCTTGGTAAGAGCATTTTGAATTTTGTGAGAAGTTTGGTTAACAACAGTATTTTTTTTAACTGTTGGACTTATCTTGTTTTTTGGCTTGTTGGTAGAAGTTTGAATATCGTAAAATTTTTGGCTAACGAAAGTATTGGCATTTTGAATATCGTGAACTTTTTGGCTTACGATAGGTTCAACGATAGGTTTGTTTGTTACTGACAGAACTTTAGTGTTTTTGAAAAAAAAGTCAGAAAAATCGATAATTGGAACATTTTCAGCGCTTTGCTTTTCATCCAAATTATCGTCAGAGTAATCCTCATCAAAGTTATCCTCGTCAGAGTAATCCTCGTCAGATTGATCATAGTCAAAGTCGAACTTATCATCGATTTTTAAGCGGATCTCACTCATTTCTTGCTCTATTTGTGTAATTGTGTCTCGCAATTCTTTGGACTTAGAAGGGATTATTTCCAAACCTAGATCATATTCTTTGATATACTTGGCGACTGACAAATCATTCATTTTTCTCTTCAATAACGCATTTTTGATTCGTGTTAACGCATGATCCTGTTTCTCGGGACTAGCACCTTCTAAATTCACATCGCACCATGTTCCGAACGTTGTACACAGTTCAGTATTAAATCTGATGAAGGCATGACCGTGCATCCCATTTGCACAAATTTCACTTCCATCATAGGTCAATGAAAAATTGTACGGAAACAAAGGTATCCAAGCGTGTGTGTAAATCTCAGTAAACACAGATTCTACAAACTCACTGATAGAGTACGTTTTCGGCTCAATTTGCAATCTAACTAAAAGACTTGGTAAGTCGTAAGTGATAAACATTGATCCCGCTACAAAACCATCAACTACACTGTATACCGGTTTTGAAAACGCTTTTTTCTTGTTCGGACATCTAGATAGACCTATGGATTTGCATTGTTGCTCATGACCTTCTAAACTAAACTCTGGGTTTTGCATCCATTTGTTGAAAAATTGTAAATTTTCTTTGACATCGTCGTATAATGACAAATACTCATAGGTTACGTTTATCAACACATAAAATAAACCATTCGTAACGTCAATCGGTGTATTCTGTACATGCTTGAAACAAGACGGTTCATAAAAATTTGGTTTAGGACGTCCTAACGCATTTGTATGTAAAACTAAGGGAAAAAACAGGGCAACTATATGCACAAACATATACATGACGAGTTTTTGATGCATTGTCATTTTGGAAAGTTCCTATATAAGTATTTTCTACAAACAAATTGAAGTTATTTGTCTTCCAGTCATTCACATGGATTACACCACAAATAGCATTCCTATGTGTCTGTGGACAGATTTCCAGCATGTAGAAATAAATACAAGAAAACATTTTGCACATCAATTCGAAACGTACGCAAGACTCAAAGCTTCTCTACAACCAACGAAGTTGATAATGTGTCTATTTGATGAAATTGTTGAATTCGTTTGCAGCAAAACAAACATAAGCAAAATCAAGATTCAACATGCGCTGATGGACTCTTGTACTTCAAGGAAAACCTTTTCAGTTTGGTCGTTTCTGATCAAAGATGTGACAAAAGAAACCTTGAACGTTCTTGCTACGAAAGCGAACCTGTGTAGATTCGATTTATTGTATGGTTTCATTCATGCCGAAAACTGGATATGTGGTGCAATTGATTTTCGAGGTGCTGAAAAGTCAAAAGATATTGCCAAAGATATTCTTGAAACAGAGCACGTTTTTGAAATGTTTAGCGCGAATGCGATGACAAAATTTACCCATCAAATTGTGTCACATCGTGATTGTTGAATAAAATGTATTGTATTATAGCTTGTGTTTTTGTGTTTATTTTTTGATACTTCTCGAAAAACAAACAATACGCAAAATCGTTTTAGGGTTTTTTATTGACACATACATGCACAATCGAACACAAAAGAACAAACATGCCATAACTGTCAATGCCTGAGTCTTACATCTTTTTTGTTCATTTTCAATATCCATGTTATGATTGCTTATATTCAAATGTTTTGAGTCGTAGCGTTATCGAAAATACACCTAAACTTCCTATACAAATACATGGATGTTGCCTCTCATATTCATCCATGTATTGAACGAATGCCTCATAGTCAGAAAAATAAATATACTCGGTCTCTTCATCCCATAGACGTTCAACCTGATTTTGTTTTTCATCATCGATGCCACTGATTTCGTCCGCAAAACAATTGTCGAATTCTTCTTTATATTTTTCCTCCAAAAAACTTTCGTAAGATTGCAAAAACTGATCTTCTATCATATCATCGATATCACGGCTTCTGCAAACCCAACACATTTTTCTATCATGTATCTCTGCATCTTGATCATTGGAACCCTTTTGAAATATGTGATTATCATCGTCGATTTCGCCCCGGTAATATTTTTGCTTTTGATAAAACTGTTCGTAAGATTCGAAAACCTGTTCTTCCAGTATATCGCCAGCATCATTAGTTCTGCAAACCCAACACATTTTTCTATCATGTTTCTTTACATCTTGATCATTGGAACCTTTTTGAGGTATGTAATTATCATCGTCGATTCTGTCCTGGTAATATGTTTGCTTTTGATCTCGTTTTGCATTGCGTATTTTTGTTCTTCGTTTCTTTTTCAGCCTGTTTTCAGCCTTTTTACGCTGCTTTTCAGTTTGTTTTTGATAAGATTTGTAGCGGGTACGAGTACAAGTCTTGTCAATTTTCGCCATTAGCAGCTCATCCAAATCACTATAATTATCGTATTCGTCATACTTTTGGTCATCTTTTGTTTGAAGACTTTCTACCGATTTATTTGAATATTTTTGGTTATCATCGCTAGAATGAACACCTTGATCGCTTTCTGTTTCCACAATTCCATAATTATCTCTTTCATATTGCTTTTCAAACTCGTTTTCCAAGTACCTATCGCATAACTCATAGTCAAGAAATTCAAATTCAAAAGGACAAGCACGACCAAACCGTCGATGACTGAGTCTCACTATTTCTTCTTTGTTCATGTTCCAATCGAACACAAAAGGACAAGCGGGGCACAGCTGTCGATGCCTAACTCTCACATCTACTTTGTCCATGTTCCAAATGGAAATGTGCGCATTGCAAAACACGCATCTAACGCAATTAAAAATAGTGTCGGAGAAATTCTCTCTCGTGTCGGAGATGACACAAGGGTCGTAGATGAACCCTTGGCTAGCCAGGTCTTCCTTTGACACGCTGCGTTTGGATGGCCTGTCTTCAAAGGTTTGAAGTCTCTGGTCCATAGTTTGATAGCGACTGAAGGCTCGTGGTTCAGATTTTCTAAGCCTCGCAAAACGACTGTACACAGACATGTTTGCAAACAAACGTTCTTAGACTTACTAACGTATTCATCTCCTATTTATACCATTTTTTTGTAATGACTTATGCGATACAACTCTCGTAGTACAATTAGTGTTTGACATTGTATATTGAAAACAAAATTAGCCCGGCAAAATTAGCGGGGGGGTCTTTTTTAAAACCCCACCCCCCTTATTAAACCGTCAGAACATTTTCCGGGCATATCATATAGCGCCGCATCCCGCACCAAAAATGCACACAAGAAAAAAGTGGCTGTGGTAAGAGTGCGTCATTGATAAAGTTCTATATTGTGAATACGTGTACGTTTTTTTAAGCAGAGAAAGTACATTGATAATACTATAAAGTGTTTATTTTCCTCGATAATATAATAATTTAAACTGTGTGTAATGTTTGAAATAACATAGCATTAGTTCAATTCTATATTCTAAAAGCTACCTACATACAAGTCATTAATATCATAAATCAAGTTATTATGCAAAATATACCTTTTTTCTCTTTTGTGTAACAGTGACCAGCTCCTTTACTAGACCCAAATGCAACCCAAAGCTTGGTTTGCATGTTTGTTACACCCATCCATAAACAATTTCAGTGCGATATCTCCTATCTAAACGTATGTAATTGATCATATGCAATCGTTCTGTGTATAGTTACAGTGATCTTCATTTGTTATAACATTGACATCACTTTTACCGACACGCCCATAAAAATGGCAATCTATATTTCCATGCAAGTTGCTTTCTCCTACCTTTAATACAGATTGGTAAAGTGAAGTTATCGGAAACCACCACTTGGCTGTTTTTTACTCATTTTTATAACATGACCCTTTCCTAAATTGTATCCAAGGGCAATACAAAAATATTTATGTATTTAAGCGACCTACATAAATTTAAATTACGGTGACTTTGACCCTTATTAGATAGGCCCACACATATTCCACACTAGACCGTTATGTAAAATTGTTATATCCTAAATTCCACGAAGATTGATCTATGTAAACTAAAATGACTGACCGAAAACCACCTGGTTGACGCTGACCCGACCATACGCTTCACGCCACACACGTTTAAACAATCGACTTTATACAGCTAAAAGTTAAAAAATGCGTGTAAACAAGTCCCATACAACAGGAGTCTTAATTCGGTTCCCCTCCTGAATACCCAATATATGAGTCGCGTTCTGAAAAAACTAGGCATAAGGCATATGCGTAAAGTGTCGTCCCAGATAAGCCTTGCAGTCCGCACAGGCTAATCAAGGACGACACTTTCTGCCTTAACTGGATTTTCGTGTAAAAGATACTTCCTTTAAACGAAAAATGTCATAAAAGCGAAAAGTGTCGTCCCTGATTAGCCTGTGCGGACTGTACAGGCGAATCTGGGACGACACTTTACGCACATGCATTATACCCAGTTTTCTCAGAACACGACTCATATATACAATACACAATCAGGCCCATGTAAAAAGAGTCTTAACTCAGTTACCCTCTTGAATACCTTATAGATATATTTAAATGACGCAAACCATACGAGATTATTTTAAGTCCGCTATTAAAATTAAAAGACAATTTGTCTAGAGAATACAATGCCCATAGTAAGACATTAAACATAAAATAACGATTTAAAGCTGGAATCACCACCCTATATGGTAAAGACAAACATATGACATGCACGTAGCAGTTTGTGATACTGTATAGCGTAATACATAAAACACAGCACTTACAATATATATTTATAATGTAAGCGTTACAATCAAGGCAAAACTAACACCATGTTTCAAAAACGGTATATCTTCCTATGCATCTTTATTTATCCAACCCGAGTGCATACTTCGAAACTCACACAATTTATGACGCTACCATGAGATTGTATCATGAAGTTTTGCGGACTAGTTCGAGCATTGGTTCCGATGATGCACGAGTCTTTAATCCTAGATAACAAAATACACGAGTATTTAATCCTAGATGACCCAGCTAAGACTGAACACTCCATGGTATGCTGTATTAATGTAATGTTATAATGGATGAATGTGAAAATCAATAAATGAAATCAGGGAGGTCTGATAACTAATATTCATGTTATTCCTAGGGCTTATACGGTATTACGTTACTTACGTTGATAAATATATAAATATAAAGAACAGAAGTTTGGAAACAAAGGAATGTCTAGACTGCTCAAAGATATTGCTGCTTTCGCAATGGTAAGTGTTTCAGTGTTTAGAACGTCTAAAACGGGATACTACACATTATATTTGGAATTTGTTTCTACTCCAATAACATAAAAAAAGGTCATTATAAAATGTTTCGTGTACGCGCCTATGTCAAATACGACAATAAAAACCATTAGTTTATCTATTTGTTTTATTTTTCTATTATTGCAACAAGGATTACACAAGACATATGTTTAAGACACGTTTGGGCTCTTGTTATACCATATAGAATTTAGAGTTTATTTCAACATACAATAAGCTTTAAGCCCGTGAGAAAACACATATTACAACAAAATATATACACAGAGGGTCAAAGGATTTTTAACCGAACCTAGATGTAAGTCTTAATACAAAAAAGTGTATACAACCTGAATCAATACGAACCTAGATGAAAGACTTAAAACAAAAATGTGTATACACTCATCCATCAGTGCTGGTATAGACGATGTCAGAAATTAAGTCGACAATGTGATCTCCCCTGAAACTATCCTTTTCCGCCATTACGGTGCTCCCTAGTCAATATCGCCGAAATCACGAAAGCTTATCCAGCCGCTATGCCTTACAAAAACTGTAGGGGCAGACAATGTGTCTTAGTTGGGTGCAGCAATAACCAGAGAGACCTGTATCGTTGGAAAAAAACAATATGTGCTGAACATGGCGAAAAAAATGAGAATTGTATATGCCTTGCTCCGTTCAAGTTTCATTTTTTACCTCTGAACGCCGAGCGAAGACGAGAGTGGTTGGGTGTTATCAACAGAAAAGATTTCAATCCAGCAAGCAAAGCTGTGGTAATAACCATGCAAAAACATTAGTTAACTTTGTTGTGTAAAGATCTACATACTTTCACGAGTATCAATCTGAAATTGAGCCTGAGTGGTCAGTCTTTAATAAAAACTTTATGTGTATTCGGACGAATGGCAATTCGAACAAAATTGTTATTCAGCTTTGTTCAGACTGTTCCGATCTAGGAACGAGTGCTGTTTGGTGAACTTTATAATGAATTAGTTCATTGGTTGCTTGAGGTCAGTTTTACCAAAGT
The DNA here is from genome assembly GCF_020536995.1 of Dreissena polymorpha. Taxonomy (NCBI): domain Eukaryota; kingdom Metazoa; phylum Mollusca; class Bivalvia; order Myida; family Dreissenidae; genus Dreissena; species Dreissena polymorpha. The sequence goes on from NC_068358.1 coordinate 109,568,277, forward strand.
AATTATTTTTTTTAATATTTTACTTTTGAGCCCAAGCCCCCCCCCCCCCAAGTTGGGTTCAGGGGTGGGAATTACAATTATTTTTTATTACATGCATCAGTTCAGATACTGACAGATTTACGTATTTTCTATTGTCAGGTTTGTTCCCAGCATTTTGTAGATGGGCTGCCAACGATGAAAAACCCTCTGCATACCGTCAACATGGGCTATGTGACCAAGACGCCAAGGCAAAAACGTCAGCTTGTCAGAAGAGCGCTGATGCCTGTGAGTGACAACATGAAGCTGGAACCATCCGAGCCCATGTTTACTGCCACTATGTTACCACCGGATTATGTAAACGACATTAGTTATGAACAGATTGAGTGCAAAACAACATGCTGTCTAAAATATCAAGGTTTTTGCAGCAATGTGCCTAAGATGGTAGAGGCTAGCACCCAGACTGATGATTTAATTAGACTTGACCATCCATATGCGTATCAAAAAACCACTTAATGTGCATCTACTCAACAAACCACACCATATTTCAGCATTGATGACATTTCTTCCGACACTGATGCACGCTTTTAAACAGGACTTGACTATAGTGTACTGATGGCCCTAATAGCTATGATGATTCCATTTGGTAAAGCTTTAAGTTATAAATTAAACATTTCAGATCAAATTTTATATATATTTTAATTTCAAATACTGCCAAATTTCATCACTAAATCTTCAGGTTTCTTGGAATACTTATTACCTGGCGATGAAGTTATGGCCGATCGCGGGTTTACTATAGGCGAAGAACTGTGTGCTAGACAAGTTAAATTGAACATTCCAGCATTTATGCAAGGAAGAACACAGCTATCTGCACAAGAAACCATTGCATCAAGGCGTTTTGCATCTGTACGAATACATGTTGAAAGAGCCATAAATAGACTGAAATGCTTCAGAATATTAAGTACAACTTTGAATATTAAATCGACCACAAAACTTGATAAGAAAATGCGAGTGATCGCCGCCCTTTGTAATTTGCAGGACTCCTTAATTAGAGAGAGAATACTTCTGAGGATTGAAGAAATGTTTTTCATTGTTTTTAAGAGAGCCTTAGTACATCCAAGAATGCATATTGTAAATAGGAGCAACTAATGAATGAGGCAGATACAGAAGAATGAAAATGAACACAATATATGTTCTAGTACAGGTTTTATTTTAACCAATTTAGCTAATAAATTATTAAATATTCATAATAGCACATGCATTTCTCTACTATTCTATGGGCAAGTTTTCACCGAGTATTAGAATGTAGCTTTAGTGATATAAATTCAGATTTATTATTTATTCTACAACTAATAAGTATAATGTTTTCTGAGAAAACTGGGCATAATACATGTGTGTAAATTGTCGTCCCAGATTAGCCTGTGCAATCCTCACTGGCTATTCATGGAAAAAAAACTTTCCGCTTTTTTTTACATTTTTCTTTCCAAAATCCAATTTAGGTGGAAAGTGTCGTCTCTGATAAGTCTGTGCATACTGCACAGGCCAATTTTGGATGAAACTTTACGCCCATGCATTATGCCCAGTTTTCTCAGAACGCGACTCATAAGTACTCATGTGGTTATGGTTATCATTATTTTCTTATTCAGGAAATATAATAGAAATGTTAATTAATAGTCACTTATATATATAAACCTAAATAGATCTTTGTTTTTTATATGAACCCACAAGTATGTCATTGCATTCACGCATAACTTCAAAACAGAGTATACCCTGATGGGAAAGCACCTGTAGGAGTTGTTGTGTTAGAGTCTACTTTGTTGTTGTATTAGAGTTATTTGCCTCAAACTGCTATCTGTTGTTGTAGAGATAAATGATATCTGACCAATACAAACACACTACTGTTGATAGCCTCAAACTGCTATCAACAGTAGTGTTTGTATTGATCAGATATCTTTAATCTCTTAAAATTATGCTCATCTACCAGACGGACTAACAGGTGTTTGAAGTAGAACTCTCGAGTTCTAACCAGAGTGGTTCTAACAAAGTTGGCGTCATAGGGAACATCCACTATCAATCCCTCGGCTTTTGTCCAAACAACAAACTTGCAGTGGTGTCGTGCAGTGCAGTGCATAGCTATCTGCACTTGTGTGTAGTACCCATTTCGTCCTTTTGGGTTAAGGCAGTGGTCCCCTGATTTGGTGTGCACAAAATTATATGTTCCGCCTTGAATAAGTTCCCTCAAGGGCTTTGTTGGGCACTTGATTTCAAGAATGGTGTCCTCGCCAACAAGTCCATCTGGTTCAGTCTGGTCGATGGCAACGCCAGTTTGAATAACTTTTAGGCCAGTGTTCTGCTCAAACCAAGCTCTGGCTTCAGCTTCATACTTTAGCCCATGCTGAGTGACACTGTTCCCTTTAAACCGTGTGTAGATCTGGTTCGTCACGAACTTGTTTCGGTCTGCACGGCTTGTTTTAGGAAGAGCATGGACCTTACTCGATAAAATCCGCAGCTTTCGAGCATCACTCCATAGCGTGGAGCACTGCAAGGAGGTAGCTTGGCTGATGTTGGGCTTTGCTTCAGCAGAACAATTTATGTATTTCTTAGAAAATGCATCACACGGCAGACAAGTCACTTCCTTAACTGGCCTTGACGGGTCTATGGTGTGGTCACTGTGTTCCACTGACTCCATCTCATTCACTGGTTTTTCCTTCGAACTCAAGATTTTTTGGAGCAGTGTACCTTTACATGTCCACAGCTTGTTTGTGCACGACTCACTGGCATGATCTTGAAGATCAGAGTGATCAAGGAATGATCTTATTTTTGGCAGTTGGGTTCTTATCGCCTTTTTGTGTTTTTTTAAGTTTTGGTGCATCGTCTGGCTTGGGTCTTTCGAAGTTAATGTTCTCAAACTCCCCATGCAGCACAGCTGTCCCTGCACCTCTACCCCACAGCCGATCCCTGCCTGTACAGGTTTTTCCTGCGAGTCCATGGCTCCATGCTAATGCCAAAGCATATATAATGGCCGAGATGTGGCTGCAGCTCCTGCCTGCGCCTGCTGGGCATGTACAATAGCCTGTGAGGCCTTGTAGAATCATGTGCTTTTGCCACCCAAGCCGTGTAATCTGCACGGCCGATTCCTGGTTGAGACGGAGACACTTTACACGAAATAAGGAAAATGTGATAAATTTACAATTCAAATATGTCGATATTCAGTACATGTACATGTGAAATAAGTTGCGTTTATAATAAATCGTCAAATTATTTGGGGGGAAAATGATGCAATAAGTGTCATTTTCAGCTGATTCATCATTATACGGATGGCGAAAAATTATGTCATATGACTAGATTTAAAGGTTGAAGGTCGTATAATTTTGAAGCTAAAGTTTTCTCGACTTTATTTCTTATGAAAAATCATTCAGTGGTAAAGTAAAAAATAGTCCGTGCACGCGACAGGTATATCCCACAGTGTTGAATACAGGCTAGTATATTTCATAAGTTGTTATACCGTCAATGGGATAAAACGTAATGCTGCCAGATTTGTAGCGAACAAGCCTTTCAACCCATATCAGCCGATAGTGTAACATCAATCATCAATGAACTCAAGTGGCAGACTTTGCAACAACGTAGGCAATGCTTTGACTTGGTACTATTCTACGGTTTGTTTATGGTCTTGTTTCCGTACTAGCTTCATATCTACCAGAACGTTCCATATTTAGATCAACCAGATAAGCCATTATATTTAACTAGTATTCTGATCAAGGTACAATACCATCAGCAAACTGCGATCAAATTATAAATCTTCTGCATTTCGACATCGAGGCGTCTGATACAATTGATTTACACTCGCACTCACATCAGTCTAATGCATTAATACTTGTTGCGCTACATGCTGCTGATACTACAAAGTCATGCATTTATATTATTAAGCAAATATTGTTTAGACTATAACAATAAATTTACTCGTGGTTTTAAAATGGGATGAATATAAACAAACAGGTCGAGTTATACGTCCGCTTGCGTATTTGATTATGCATTAATTGATAATGCAACTCACTGAGGTTTTCATCAAAATACATGTATAGCATTCTTAACCATGATGAATAGCATTAATTTTAAAGAAAATAACTGACAACCCAAAACGACGCTTTTCGAATAAATATCAGTTACGTACGTTACCATGTCATTTGTAATGAATTACATGTATTCTCGAAAGAATAGTCACACCCTTTACTGAAATTGACGAATTGCGTCTAAAAGAAATATAATCAACACCGTTGTTGAGTTGTGTACATAATTCAACAAACGCTCATTTGGAACCATATAATACAATCTTATTTTTATAGCAATACAATTGTCTTTAAAAGTGTCTGCAGTAGTTTTTACCGGCAACTAACTTTTGCACGATTACAATATCAAAACAGCTTACGACATGCAGGACTTAACTATACTTTAATAAGAAAAAAGCAAGTATCATTTGTAGATTATCTGATATGTGACGGACAAAATGGCGTGGATGGGCGTTTTTGAAGTTAACATGCATTAAACTCACCAAAGAATGTACATGTTAAAGCTTTCGTCTTTCAATTTAAAGCCATTATATTGTCAGCCAATGTTCTAATTTATATAATAACATCAATAGGATTGTTATTTGTTAAATGATAAGGTAGTGTTATTACTAGTGTTTAATCATTAATTCATCAACTGATCAAAGGTGTTATATTTTTCCAAATTACACTCTTCGTACTTGATTACGTCAAATCAAGTATTGCAATACGTATAAATTAAGCGTATAAATGATTAAACTATGCATTTAAATGTGGATTCTTGGGTTCTTGATACACAAGACATAATTAAATATTTTGAATTAATGAAGATTTAATCAAAATGCATAAATCTAAATCATTTGCTGGTTCAAACGAACGTATCTCGGAGTAATGGTTATTGAGGACTTATTTATTTTGTGTACAATACATACGTTGAGTACGTTTGGGGCGAAATATTGTCCGCATTATTGCTTTGATGTAGCGTTTTTCCTTAATGGAGAGTAACATTAACGGAAGCATTAAAACGGATGTTTCTCAGAACAAAACCTATTTGTCTAACGGGTTGTATTAGCACCAAATAGCACTCTTAGAATGCCTGACGTTTATTTGCAAGACACACACGTTCTGTTAAAAATATACCTGAAATAAAAAAATATAAAAATATAATTTTGATATACATTCAACTGAAAATATATGTACTCAAATACAAAACATAAAATTGTAATGAAGGCAGTACATGTAATTTTGCCTTGATACGGTTATCCAATATTGAAATAACCGTTATATGTCATACAAACACGTGTTGCTCTCTCTCTCTCTCTCTCTCTCTATCTCTATCTCTCAGGCCTCCCTCCCTCTCCCTCCCTCCCTCCCTCCCTCCCTCTCAAACAGTGAAAATTATCAGTGAAATTATCGATAATTTTTTCCTTGTTTCCTGTGAAATGACGTCATTTTTTGACGAAATGACGTCATTATTCCAGCGAAATTCTTTAGTTAAACTCTTTAACAATGTATATAAACTGTGGGAAAAAAGCATAAAATAAAAAGAAAACGTTTTGGATTCGGTGGAACATCGATTTTAATTCACTCGTGATCATAGAAAATATATATTTTCCATGATCACGCGTGAATTAAAATCGATAATCCACGGAATCCAACAAATATCCTCTATCTATTCGACTTCATCCATTTTTAATCACTCCATTTATTATAAGTAAATGATTGATATCTTTTTATTTAAATGTATACAATATAATAATTTCTTTCACTTATCTGTACTTAATAATTTGACTAAGAACTTTTGTTCAAGTAGTTTTTAACTTTTTTTCTTGTTCATTATTTCAAACATAATGTTCTTAAATAATATAAAATTAGGGTCTAGTTTATGTCAAACTACGCCATCTCGTTGATCTAATATGTTTAATGTATAGCTTCTCTGAAGTATGGTTTCTTACCATACACTATATTGCTTCCTAAATTACCTCCTATCACTTTAAATTTATGAGAAATACTGAATGTTCTATAGCATCTATCGCAGATGTTGGTTAAAAGTACTCATATATTTTAGTATAACTTAATTAAGTTAACTTGTATGCGAATATTCTGTCAGTATACATAACCGTGTAAGCATTACGAACCACTCAAATGATAACTTTTTTATAATCGGTTATTAAATCGTTATTTCATTTTTAATAATTTGTGTATGATGCTTACATATATATATACCCTATATATATTGCGATAAATTACATATAATATGAGAAAAATTTATACAGATATTTCACGAAAAATATTTACATTAAACTGAATACAGTATTTATTATGCATAATATAGCATGAATGTGTTGGTTGACAAGAAAAGACAGTGATTTAACGAGTAATAGTTCCTGTATGTTGTCATTCAGCCTTAGAAAAATAAACTTACTCGTAACGGAAATGTCTTATACTCTCGTTTCAGTTCTCTTCCTACACTGACCACTCCAAGTTGAACTTCCTGTTTTTGAAGAATTTATGAGATTATCATAAGTATAGCCATCGCGTCAAGAAATGTAATTCTTATGTCAACATATCTGATACTTTGGCAATAGTATACTACAGAGACATTATCAAGGGCAGGATCGAAAGTAAAAAACAGGATTTCACATATCAACGCGTATATACCTGCTTTTATATGGTTCGTGTTAATTTGGACTTTCGGATAGTGGACACAAACTGTTATTTATGGTCCCAGTTAAAGTTAATAAAAACATGAACGAGTATCTTCAAAAAAAATAACGAAGAAAATGACTGTATATAAATGCCATCTTTGTTTAAAAAAAATCGGACAGCATACATTGAAATTGAACAATCATGCATGTTTTGTATAGGCCATTTTGCAGAAGTTCAAAATAGCTTGATATATAAATAGTTCCTATAAATAATCGACGACATGTGACGAGTATGAAGAAGATGTACGAATAATATCCATGATCCATATCGTTACAATATATTACGGATCAATACCGACAAATACGCCAAACATATATCAAACAAAATTGTATGAGATTCAAAACAGAATTACGGGTAAACGAAAAAAATACAAAATAATAGCTCGGATGCACTTGTAAACTCTAATGTAAATCAGAAAAAAATACATGCACAAAGCACATAATCATTACATTGATTGCTAAATGCATCATATTTTAAATTAATTGCATTATGGCTTTGCCCTACGGGAGATTGTTGAGAATTGTTTTCAAGAAAATACTTGATCCCCATAAATATTTAAACACGGTAAAGGCTTTCAAAAATATACGGTGCATACTAGTATCTCATATGTATGTATTACCATTAAATTAACATTCATGGTTTCGAAAGGGGCAATTGGTAGAATTTTAATTCTGTGTTCTTTGAAGTAGTGCCTATAACACATGAACACAAACCAGCGTAATACAATTATCAAGCTTCAGACTATATCGAACTTCCTTGTGTATTAACAACTTTAGGGAACATGAACAGCTAGTTAAGATTTTAGAAAACAAGACGTATGCATCTCTTTCGAAAACAAGACGTTGAATACATACCCGTCAATAATGTTTTTGTGTCTGGTTAAATAGACTAAATGGTGTTTGGTATAGACTAGATATTACAACTGGAGATAGAGTTCAACGAAGTTAAAAGTTATTACTCGTTTTTAGTTTTCCTCTCTTATGCATGTCTAGCATAGCCCTCAGATAAACTGTTTGATTAATGTCCAAACTCTGTGCAAGAACGATATATATGCAATAATACATATATTTTAGAATTGTTTATTGGTGTTCTAATACTCTTTAAAATAAGACATTCAAATATTCAAATGAACATAACTATGGCACTTTAGACATGACAATATGCACGTGCATTGATTTAGTTGTTAGCATTGAAGTTTGATTTAGTATGCAATGTCGGTTATGTATTCGATTGATTTCCGAAATTTTGCAAGCGAGGTTCTTTGTGGTATTATTGTTTAGTACGTAATGTTGAAACACATGTATGTATAGCTATTACGAAACCTTTGAACAATGTTAACATATGATATGCAATTTGTTCTCTCAACGATATCATTAGGGAAAATAATATGTCTATTGGCATATTTTACTTAATGCTTTATAGCTTTTATCTAAAAACATTACTTTGCATTTGACGCCATGTTTCCGCATCTAATAAATGTAATAATTGTGTGTCCTCGTTTAAAGGAATCTAACCAAATAGTAAACACTGAGGTGTTGACAATCTGAAAACGCGTGTAAGACATGTTACAATTTCATAAATAAGACAAGAAACTGACAAGTTGAAATACACAAAAACTTAAGTTATCACATACTTAAACACGCAAACCATAACATATATTTCATAAATAGTTAACATCGGCTATGATTTGCTTACCATTGTTTAATTAAAACAATTACAATCGCTATTATATAAACACATCTAAAGGATTACTAGGCATATTTTACAAACAAATAAGACATATGCTCTTTAAAAGCGTCGGTTTCTTATCTCGTAGATATTCAATTGAGATTGGAACGAAACAATGTATACAATGTGTTGCCGATAAGAGCCTTAAATTCATTATCAACTGTATATTTTACAAGTTGGAACAACTTAAAAAATCCAGAATTAGTACCCCAATTACATTACGTTAACAACCTGTAATCACAACTACAGCTGTATCACACAACGCATTACGGGTGTCTTAGTCATCGTCATCATCGGTTGCACTTTTTCTATAAGATACGTTTACTTCGCACTTTAAGGTAGATCACATGTTCGATAAGTAAATCGCGATTTGCGTTATAATTATAATGATATTTTCAGAGCTATTAACAATTACATCGCAACATACGCATTTATGTGAATCACGTGCATCGATTTAACCTTAAATATGATGATATCGTCATTTTCGCTCATGAAATTTTTGTATCAATTATATCGAATTTCTTTTGAAGACGATTTTCTTCTCTTATATAATACATGAATACATAAACCGCTTGACACAGATTGTCACAAATATAATTGTTTACCATTCGATGCACGATATGAGAGTAGTGTAGTATCATGCGGGACAAATAATTAAATAGTATATGTGCATTTGCCATTGTGTTGCTCTGAATTTATTGTGTAAGTATAAAATGTACATTTTAAACTATAAGGTTCTCGCTATCAAGTACAAAAAATATTAAACTTCAAAAGTATTTCAGTTTATCCTTTTCACATATTACGACATTGAATTCAATACGTAATTTAGCATTATTATACGCGATTTGTTGCAGTTCTAAAATGCAACGGCATTGGAAGACTGAATATTATATTCCGACTATGGGTCGCAAAGGATATCTGAGTTATAACAATATGAACCAACAATACCAGATGCATAGAACACACGTGATGTTTCTCCAAATCCGAATATACCTATTGTAAAGACTACATAAACACATATTTGCACGTAGCTTCTTTCTTAATTGCCTCAAACTGTTACTGTTCCTATGAGACTTGATTGTGATCGTGCACTTGTAAAATCCGATGTTTGTACACGGTTGGACAGACAATCTCCGGATATAGTTTTGTAATAACAGCTGTCAATCATGTTCATATTCATAATTAGCCTTATTCTAGAATAATTCAACATGTTACACTGGCATATTTTATAATTTAGAACCGAAAATTTGTAAGGGTACACATTATATAGACCGATCAAAGATTGTTTAATATCACCCACGCTGTCAACATTTTTTTGAAACTCTTAACCGTAAATAAAATGAGTTTGTTGCTAACGATAAAATGAAAAAATATCGGATCCTAACGTATAATTCACTACTGATAACTATTACTCAATACTGATTACATTTCTATAATCAGCCGATAGTGTTGGAATATACCGATTAAGGTTTGAAATTGCAAGCCTTTGATTTTTTACAATTTTAGACTTTTTTAGTGTGTTTTTTTTCTTATCCAAATGCATGCGTAACTGTATATTTTTGTAATAGGAATCATTTGCTATACATTTAATTTATATTACAATCTTCTCAGAATCTAAAGGTGTAATTCCTGCATTACGCCGACGATAAGATATTTTATCTACGTTATACCAGTGCACAGATATATTATCTATATCATAATAGGAAATATCAACATAATAACGATTTTTGATCATTTTACCAGCTGATACTTAATAAGTATTAAAATGTCGACCGTAGGGGGAAGAATCAGTTAATTACACAGCATACAATTAAATTGTTGACAGTTTGTTTATTATATTTATTAATATCATGAACTTATCATACAAAAACGAAATGTTTATATAAATAGAACACTAAAAAAGTAATATGATCTCAAAGTTGCTGGACTTGAAAATCATACTACCTTTATTAAGTTAACGCCCTTCAAACTGTATCTTATTCCCTTTCATATCACATCAACAACGGGAACATAATACGAGTTTTGTAAACAAGATGCACGCGTCTATTTTGTTTACTAGACTTTGAATAAATTCCAGTAAATCAAGATGTTGTATTTTGTTTAATGAATTAAGTAGAACTTGGCATGTAGATAGGCTTTTATTGAACATATCGCTTTAGCCCGATGATAATGGATTACATAAATACTTATTGTATAAACATAATCCTCAATCAAGTGGCCTTTGGTGTATTTTATTGCTCATGTGTCTCTTGTCAATCTATTGTTATGGATTGTTACTGCTTTGAAACAAACCCATTTACTCTGTTAGCGGTTATATGTCCAGTATATGATTTAAGCTATTAATGAAATTTCGTAATATGACATACTTCGGTTGCAGTGTTTTTCTGTAAAAAATACAAAAGTCGAAGCGTAAAATGGTAACTGTTCTTTCTTGAATAATTTGTAATATAAATAAACGTGACCAATCTCCCCAAGGACTGAATAACTATTTACGCATTTACCGCTCAATTTCTTACGCATCGTGTATGATGGTCGTTTTTTGGTATTTCTTCGCTTAAGTTGATACACATCGGCACTAACAGATAACACCCCGTGGGATGAACGTGGTAGGTTTCCATATTGTGGATTATGACGGAATACACGCTTAGTTCAACTAAATTTGTTTTATTTATATGTCATGAAGTATGTAAGAGTTATATTAAAGTTATGAGTGCAAAAATATAGTACAAAGTAAATGCGTATTTAAGGTTCATGTAAGTAGATTTTTGCGACCTAACCTGGATTATTTTCCAAAACCCATGTTCCGGCTTCGCTCCTCTATTTCCGACATATTAATATTTAGATCGTTCAATAAACTTGTTCACAGATGTTCGTATTCTTGAAAATATATAATACTTTAATTTTCAAACACAAATATTATATTTGAACTATTTTTAAATAATAAAAATAACACTGCAACCATGTATTGTATAAATTCTTTTCCCAAAGGGATCGAACCCTGGATCCTTAGGAATTAAAGCAAACTCGCTAACAATACAACACGCAGCCATTTGAATCACCGAAGTTGTTAAAACGCTACATCGGCAGTGCACGTTCTTGCTTAAATATCGGAACACAGCGTACCACAAGCTATTAAATGTTAAAGATAACGATTAATTATTTATAATAAAGGGACACATATTTTAACATTTTTCATAATAAGGAGCATTAATGTTATTGCTTGAATATAATGCATGCATTATGTTCGGAACTTGAAAAACACACGAACAAAACCTTTGCCGATTTGAGAATACGTCCTTTAAAAGGTACAGTTTAGAATCTAAAGTTTAAACAATACTAAAACAACATGTACTAACACTACACAGTACACTATATTAACGTATGTGTGCAATTGAAACGGTTACAAGATTATACAAGAATATTAGTAATTTTTGTAATATATACCAAGGCTTCAGAGTTGTGCTTCTTTGTTATATAAAGATACAAACAGATCAGATGTATATTCAGTTGAATGACCTGTCTATAGAGAAGATTATTATAAAGGGCACAATTGAAACACGAAACAACAATAATTATGTACACAAGTTCAAGTAGAAAATTCAAGACGAGTTAATGACAATTATGCAAGCTCATGTTAAGGAACGGTTAACGCAAATCTCAGCCATTTGATTTTAAGAACGATGTCATTATTTCTTCTCAGTAGATAATAAAGTTACAAAAACGGCGGTTATGTATGTTAAATTAAATCAGTTGTTTATATTTAATATGTGAGATAACTGGACAGTTATTCGATACTCATGATTGCAAACAAATCCAACAAAAATAGATTTCTTCAAAAGAAACAAACAAGTCAATGTTCATTGACCGGACAAGCTCATCACTTTAAAGTAAGCAATGAAACTCCATAACCTCTTATCAGGAGACTAAGTCAAGAGTAGAAATGTAGTATGAACACTATTGGCTAGAACGCTTTTCGTGATTCTATGTTTATTAACTTCATTATCACAACTCTTTTTTTAAATATATATTAAGTGTTTTACTTAAACGTGAGAAACACAAATAAATGCAATACTATTGCTGAATAAAGCATCGGTTAAAGTAGGAAATATCATACTATTTAAATATTTTCTGTTTTTTACAAAACTATGTCGAGTGTAAAAATTAACTAAATACGTATACTACATATTTCACCTGCTTAATTGCTTAAGATGTACATTTGCGTTTTATTCGATTCTATATCGGGGTTTAATTCCAATTAAATAGACACGGAACATCAACGCCAGTCCTTCTTTATTGGCCTTTCTTCAAATTTATTGGTAATATTTAAGAAGCATAGGTTTCAAGTGAACACTGCGACAACTAACTGATACTATGTTATGACGTTCCTTTTCTGGTAAATAATGTTACAGTAATATTGGGAAAAATAAGGTGCAAATGTAATTTGAGAACGCGGTGGGCTTTGGTCATGATTTCTGTATAAAACCGTATATACCTAATTTGCTTCAAATTACATCAACTGAGTAGGTACATGTTAAATGTAACAGATTCTAAAATATTCCATATTTTAACGTACCAATCGAACGTTTTTATGTATTATGTTTTTTCCCTTGTGTTGAAAAACCTTTAATGCACAAAACAAATGAAAACGACTGTAAAAGAATAACTGTTTGGTGTATATTCCAAGGCAAACACGAATAAGCGTATGGATATCGGCGTGAATTTGATTTTCATGCACTTAAATAAAGCAAACATTTTATAAACTGTTCAAAAAAGCGTGTTTATTGGTTTGTGGTTAGCCTTGTTCACATGTCCGTGTTTATGTGCACAAAAAATGTAATTACATCTATATATGTTTTTTTTCCTCAAATCAACATTAATACTCAGAATAAACGAACATTTCGAAAATATTTCGTAAACTAAATTTAATCCCTAAAACATCAGTGTTCCTTATAGCAATAGCAATCAGTTCAATGTTGTATATGCTATAAATGGTATGGTAACATAGATTTAACGAGATACACACTTCTGGTTATTATTTTTGTGCGGCCCACTATATTCCATTTTTATCTCCTGCAACGATATCTATTCATGCGACACACGAACAACAACATGGTACATGAACATGTGTTGAATATATTGTCCCAGAAAACAAAAAAAGAGAAATTCGTATCTTGTTAAATCTATGTTACTCGACCAAATCTAGTGTTAAAAGTTTGGATATTGCTATAAGAACATTGATTGTATGTGTTAACTTTATTTTTCGATTTTTTTGTGCGAAATATTCGTTGATTTTTAGTATTTATGGACTTTTAAAGTAGATTTCAGCAACAGTAATGAATATGTAACGTTACAAATAAAACGCTCCCCTAAGAAAGCGCGAATCTCCAAGTCAAGGATATGAACACGTGTTCTTTTTGTTTTGACCGGAAAGAGATATTCTGTTAATTGTACCATTTGTGTGTCCTCTTGTTTGTCTTTTTTTCCACTACAGGTTTTAAATGTTGTTTGAAAGGGCGTCATCTTGATGTGTTTTAAAGTTATTAAATGGAATATGCAATGGAAGACTTTTGTATGTACGGTTTGGTATATTGATGTGCTTTATTTCAACACTATTAATCGATAGGACTGGTTGTTTTCACGCAACCACGATGATGTACTACCATATGTTTGTAACATTCTCTTTTTATTTCATGTGAAATCCACGTTGATATAGTTGCTTTTGTTAAACATCAACAGCTATCTTCACAAACATGTATTTCTTTTGCGAGCATGTAGAGCAAGTATTTACAGTTTTAATATCAATATTTTATTTTGACAATCTTAAACCAAAACATGCATATTACATGGGACAAAAATGCAAATTTCTTATCTATCTTAGACTCGTTAGATAAATCAAATATATTTACTTCTTTGAAGTGTAACAGCGGCCAAATTGAACCGTGTACTCGTAGTTGGTATAGAACTGAAATCGTGTATATGAGCAGCGTTCTGAGAAAACTGGGCATAATGCATGTGCGTAAAGTTTCGTCCCAGATTAGCCTGTGCAGTCCGCACAGGCTAATAATGGACGACACTTTTCGCTTTTATGGCATGTTTCGTTAACATGAAATCTCTTCTAAGCAAAAATCCAATTTAGGCGGAACGTTTCGTCCCTGATTAGCGTGTGCGGATTCCACAGGCTAATCTGGGACGACACTTTACGCACATGCAATATGCCCAGTTTTCTCATAACGCGACTCATATGTTTGTGTATGAAAAGAATTGCAAAGAATAGTGGGATTACAAAACTGAGTATATGTTTTTGTTCATACATGAATTATATATTTTATACAGAAACAGTATTCACAACTATATACTATTCTAATTTCGTTGATATTTGGGAACTACCTCGTTACATCCTTTATCAAGATGTTCTATTAATCAACGTTGTTTTTTCCTGTTTTTGAAGAAAATAATAACATAATATAATCACATGTTTGACGTCTACAAAAATATATATCTTCTGAAATACCTTCATTAGATGTAAAGCAATTGGATAACTTGTATGTTAAAGTTAAAAGTGAAACTAATAGAACAGTCATACATTCGGGTTTCATTATCAAGTATCATTGCTTACGAGGACAAACAATCGAAGAGTCAAAGCAAATAATAGACACACACATTAAAAAAATGTCATGCTATCTTTATCAGTGACTTTAGAGGCAATTACTTGCGTAATCAATGACTTCCTTTCCAGACCGGAAACACACACCAAGTGACTGACAATGACTGATTGCATCTTAAGCTAACATCTAAATTCAATATAATGATTGCAGCTGTCTGAGCTATGTTTGTTATTCAGTTCTAAAAGCGAAAACGTGTTTGTTTTTCAATTCTTATAATCCTAATAAAATACACACTTATGCTACTGGATTGGTTGACAAAATATACTATTTAATTTAATTTTAAATGTATCACCTTCACAGGGTTTACACAAAATTTAATTCACACACTGTTTGCTACACTGCTTCAAGTTTTATAATTTACTAGATTGCTGTGTTTAAATTCTCAAAGTCATAAATGGTGTGTTTATATAACTTTCTTACAATGTTGAAAATTGCATTTCTATGAACAATCTAAAACCTTTAATGGTCAATCGATTTCACACCCTGATACATTGTGATACCTTCGTGTGTCGTAGAATAGGATACTGTTGAGACCGCAAGGAGATAAATAAAATAATAAAACAAGTACTTTGACCTCAAAGTTGCTTGGTTTTAAAATTGCACTGCCTTTATAAAGAAAGCACTCTTCAGCGTGTATTGTATCCCCTTACATATCACATCAACATCGGAGACATAATAACAGTTTTGTAAACAAGATGTATGCGTCGGTTTTGTTTACTTGACGTCGAATAAATACCAGTAAATCAAGATGTAGTATCTTGTTTAATGTAGCACTTGGCATCAAGATTGGCTTTCATTATACATATCGTCTTAGCTCGATGCAAATGGATTACATAAATACTTCTGGTCTAAACAAAGTCTTCAACCAAGTGGCCGTTTCGTGTCGGACGTAGAATAAAAAACACATTATTTGTCCACTTGAAATAGTACTTGTGCAGTTTTAGCCTTCTACTTTTGAAACGTTAGCAACTATAAGAAACAATCAGCGTTGGTGAATTAAAGAAGAAAATAATAATTGATTCTGCAAAAACATCTCTCGGTTTACACTTGTCAATTGTATGATGAATCCTGTGTTATATGTGCTGTTTGGGCAGTAGGGACCTTATTCGATCGGTCATAATCGGGAAATAACGCCGTATTCCTAAAGAGTGCGATTGGATATATATCTCAAAGTCCAGAAATACTACTCAAACCACGAAAACACGAAATAAATGAGTTTATTATATACCTGTTTAATGCTTTTAACAAAATACAGGTTGTATCAATCGTTGAAATAAAAAATCCCGTATTACGCTACTCGCTGTTTCCAATTCCGTATTACCATACTAGCCGGACTACTCTGTCCCATTTAATGACGTCACATTACGCGCACCGAAAATAGAAATATTTTATATTACGAAATGTATTACGTAGAACATCGTGCGACGTCATTTCTGCGATGAAACACAATATTTTTATCTAAACTCTATGGAATTTAAGGACCTGTCGGACGTGGTGTTTTTTAACAGTAAACTATTTGTTTAAAACATCGAACGAATTCAAAACGTAATTTGGAGTGTGTGTTTATCATGCATAAATGTATATTTTGATAAGAATACAATAAAATAGTGTGGTTTAAACTAAGTTTCGATAATGACATGGAAGATAGAAGTGGAAAGGCATATTGTTTCAACGTTTTTGTTATAAACATCGGATTAAAGTTGTCAACTTAATTGTTATAAACATTGAATTAACGATTGCATTAAGGTAAGCGTGTCGGAAACCTGTGTTTTTCCCGGTTCGAATGTTTACACGTTTATTTACATAAACTGTATTCATACGCGTCTTAAATAAACTATGGCGTACCGTTTTAGTCATTGTTTGTTAAAGTAAAAAATACAATTGTTAACTGTTTTCGTTAGTTGTTGTATATAATAAAAGGAATATTACGCTAGTCAATTGTTCCAAGAATTATTATCACTCTCGTGGCTTGTGCTTTTTGGTATCACACTCGAGGCTCCGCCTCTCGTGTGATACGTCATCACACAAGCCACTCGAGTGATACAAATTCTTAGAACAATTGACTAGCGTAATATTCCGTATGTATTGTAATTTAAGATCGAAAAACACGAAACAAACGTGTTTGTGTGTTTTTTATTTCAGAACTTAATGTGTTAATCTCTTTTATATTTATTTACTTTAAAACAACATTGATTTTATTTAATAAGTTTGAAAATAATTATTTTAGTTCATGACGTCATAGCTGTTTACATTTTGTTACAAAATGAAAGCGCGAATACGACCAGGCGGTTAGCAAACACAATAAGGAGTGTGATACCGATAGCCAACGTTGTTCTGCTTTTAAATGAAGGCAGTTTATTGCAGACACTTTATTAACTCGGTATGTTTTATTAACATGTTTTATACGTACACAAATATAATACTCGTATTTAATTGTGGCTTACCAATTACGAAGTCTTACAACTTTTAGAGCGGTATGATGTATCAATAATTACTGTTACTTATTGGCACATTGACTTTCAGTTTGGTTACTTTTCATTTAGGTGTTGGACATCTCCCAGATGCCATGTGGAAGATTTTCCTGGATGGAAATCCAAAGACATTCCATCTTGTCAAGTTTGAGTCTGAGGCAGCCTTAATAATCTTCGACCTTGGAACAACGGATCTAAGTAAGACAAACTTGTTGTTCTTTTTACTTTTTCCATGCGCATAAAATAAAACTCATTTACTAGAAAGTTATCTTGTTTAGAGTTTTAACGTTTCTTCTTATTACATCATGCACCACCTATTTTCATAATCGATAATTTGAGGTCAAGGATTCGTCTTTTTATGAACTACTTGTCGTCCACAAAATGACATTAATAACAAACAATCCTATAAGGAGTTATTAGTATGAAACTTTAAAAAGGATGATTGAATTCACGAATTCATGACTGTGTGAATTTATTTTAGTTCGAGGTACAGTGATTCCGGATATAACTCAGATTAATGTCGTACATTTGAAAACGGGCTCGAGGTTCTTCACATAGCAGCATGTCTGTAAATGGTAGCAATTCGGATAGTGTCTCCATTTCAACATATATTTGTCTGCTATGTAAGATTAGAAATACCTTGACATTGTGTGGTGCAGTACGGCCGTATGCATGGTTGGCATTTGGACTTTGGGTGACCTTAAAATTGTATTATTAATGTATTATTATATCAATATTAAGTTAAATGAAGCCAATATCATCAAATATCATTGTGTATAACTGTCGTTTTAAATAAGCAACTAGAGATCCGCAAAATAGATGTGATATACCGATGGACATGTATACTGAAATCAATTGCGTGATAATGAAGTTGGGGTTAGGCATACATAATTGTAGTTTTTTTAGATAGAAACGGTAAAACTTTCTGAAATTTATTTCGTATGTAGATTATATATAATGTAAAAAATATGTACAATATATGCATTTCATTCCACCACAAGTTACATAAAACGTAATAAAGATTAAGTTGCCACTGAACGATATGTAGTCGTTGTTACCATTTACTCCGGTGCATATATTATTGGAGATCAAAGGCACGTTAAGCTTTCTATGACATTGTGTTCAAGCTGTTTCTACTAGCACATTCCTCTTGAGTATGTTCATTAATTTTATTGTCTTAAGATATGAATATCACAATTAGAAAGACTTAAGAAAAACATTTCGGATAAAGGGTCAATCCATAGAAAACGCCCAACCGAGTCAAGTTGTAGGTGTATCCAACAACGTGTAAAAATTTAACTGGCTAGTAAAAAGCTTTAATATGTTGTGATATACAATTTAAAGGGATCTTTTCACGGTATGGTAAATTGACAAAATTGAAAAAAGTTGTTTCAGATTCGCAAATTTTCGTTTTAGTTATGGTATTTGAGAGGAAACAGTATTACTGAACATTTACCATAGTCCAATATAGCCATTATATGTATCTTTTGACGATTTGAAAACCTAAAAATTATAAAGCGTTGCAACGCGAAACGATTCAATAATATGGAAAGTTCTGTTGTTGTCGTATAAATTTACGAAACTACGAAGATTGCTTATATAAGGTATAAAATACTTGAACTGTGTATACCCGGCGGAATGGCCGAGAGAGCTAAAGCGTTTTTACTTCAGACTAACTCCAGGACTCCAGGATCACTGGTTCGAGCCCTGATACCGGCTACTTTTTTTTCCCTTTTTTAAATTTTATTCTTGATTTTTTACTGGAGCTTTTAAGATCCAATGTTTACCTTTATCAATATAAAGCATTTAATGACAAACTTCAAAATATGCCAAAATATGTGAAAAGGCCCCTTTAAAATATGAAAATAATAACACGATTCGGAAAAAGTACCCATTAGACTCCCACTACCTTATTTAAATATTAATACCAAAAATGGTATAAATTTACATATATCGTAATCGCAGTGTAACAGACATGGCCTGTAAACTTATTTAATTGTAACGCACGACTCTTTTTATAAGTTGACATTGGCATAGGCAAAACGTATAAGCTTTCGCCAATTAATGAAATAAAGAATGAAACATTGAAAACTACACAACTACTTATACTAGTCGTCTATTCCCTTACATTCAACCATTTATCAGTGGGTAATAAATACTCATCGGTGTCTTAACAATACCTAGTCATATGGCGAGGTCATTGCGGATTTTACTGTATACATATTATTGTTTTTATTTACAACATTATGTTTATTATGGCTAAAACCGCAATCATATTCCACTCTGGTTTGTGTATTTTTTTGTTATGGTTTGTAATTATGTTCAATTAATTTTCGATTAATTACTAAACATTCATCATTTTGTCAATTCTCTTTTATTACGGCGTCTCGCAAACTTATTTTCCACATTACAAACCCCAAAGTCATGTGCAGCAAAGACAATAAATCCAGTTTGGAAGGAATTCTGAAAAGCATGCGCATATGTCATCGATCTTTTTGCTAATAGACAATATCACGAAATTTCCGTTAATTGTATTGTTCTATAATCACATATTTTCAAATGGACAGCGACTGTTAGTTTTCTAGTTGTTATAACAAAGAAATACGATTTAATAAAGATTTCATGAATGAAACGGAACATATATAATTATAACGGAATTTGAAAAAAAAAATCGGTGCTAGTGTAATTTCAAAGAATGCTACAAGCGATTGAAATACTTAGGTTCGCTGAAACTCGGAAGCATCACAACGAGGCATGATGAATGTTATTTTCCCACGTTCCGGGATATATCGAGCTATATAACATATTAACATACAACAATTAAAAAACAGGCAGGCCAAGCAATATGTAACAGCCTTTTAAGCAATGATAACTCAGAAATTAAAAGTATGCATGCATGCGTTCTCCAAATACAAAAGATGTATACAATCAGTTATTGTAAGTTTGAATAACTCATAATATACTAGCTACACATATTGCGTTAACTGAAAGGGTAATGTGACTCACACAAATGTACTTTCTGTAAAACTGAAACAAAAATATATTTTCAGTTATTTTTGAATTGCAATGCCATACAAGTGTTATTACATGTCATCACAACTGATATTAATAACTTTAATGCAATTTCAGTTTTGTTTAAGAAACCCATTTTATTGGGATCAGTTGGTAAACAATCTGAAATGTACAACATGTTATGTCTCGGAATAAAATGCTTAACTTATATATGTAGACTTAAAATGGTAACCTCTATCGTTCACAGTCTCGAAAAATCTGCATTTAGCCTTTGTATTTTAACACAAAATGCATTTACCAAACATTAATAACAATTCATGAGTGGATTGTCTTAAAAATGCTTCGTTGAACATTTTTAACAATTCTGTTTTTATGTTATAATATGCGTATATGTTGGGCACGAATTCTTGTAAAATTACTGATTGTTCTGCATTTAATAATAATTACATCAATATTTGTATTTAAATTTACATTGCATAACGGTTTATATAGTGAAATTTCCCGGTAAAACGATATAAAAAGGAAAGGTTGCTACAAAACATACGAAACTGACACAACTATTTAACCAGTATTACTATATGTTTAGGCGCTTAATATGAGTTTCGTCAAATAAAAAGGTCAACAAAAAGACATGCAATCATTCTTAATCATTTCGAGTATAAATATATAGAGAATACTATGTTAGTGTGATTGTGTACTTGAATTTATTCGACGAGTTCTACGAACGTTTCTATTATCCGTGATATCCAAGCCTAAACATTGACATTAACAATTTATTCTGTACAGTATCAGGGGATTAGGGAAACACGTGCATGCAATACATTGCTTTCAGGTAGGTCTTATATGTTCTCATATATTTGCATTGGTCTATACTTTATGAAGCCATATGTCAGACATGTTCTAAATTATCAAGATAAACATTTAACTGTTAGTGTGAACCATTTCACTTGTATTAAGTATGTGTTTTTGTATTCAAACATGAGTGTTCACTACCACTAAGAACATAAATACTATTACACAACAGTGTTGTTTTTGTCTTGTTTATTATTTTTTATATATCTTGGATCAAATATAAAATTGCAGGAACAGTACAAAGCTAGACTGTACAAATGAAACGGTGGAAAATCAAGACGCGTATGACATATGACATGTACGCCCATTGTTGATATATTATTGTTTGCCATACTTACTTTATAAAGGGCGAGTCAACATTGCTTTCCGACAACATTTCCACCGAAGAACGTATTAACTGTTCTCAGAAAGCAAATTAATTCTATAAAGAATGGTCTGGACTAATTTAACATAATTATGTATTTAACCATAAACATGAATATGAAATAAACGAAGTGTATAACGTGTGTTTAAAAATGCGTACCAGTAGTAAATAGATTTACAACTAAATTAATACTCAGCGCACAATTATTTATTATAAACGTGTTTTGAAATATATTTTAGAAACATGTGTTTGCTTTCTTTTTTACATAAGCATGATAGTACATTTTCATTGGAATTCATACAGCATCAAATACATTTAAGAAGGCTTTAAATATCGATAATTCCAGGAAACTGGAAACCTATTAAAAACCCATAAACACTTAAAATCAAAGAATATTTCGTACAATATTTCTAAAAATAAAGTTACCACATAAAAAACAACGTTCTTATAGCAATAGCCAAATTTTCAACGCCAGATATGGCCTGGTAACATAGATTCAACAATATTGTTGGGGGGAATACATATATTGGACACATATTAATGTACCATGTATGTTTTCGTGAATAGATATCGTATAAAACGATATCGTTGCGGGAAATTTAAATGAAATATATTGTGAAAATGGAATATATTGTGCCACAAAAATAAAAACGATCATTTTGATATCTTATCAAATCTATGTTACCATACCGCATCTAGCTTTAAAATAATGACCACTGCTATAAAGAACACTGATTTACATGGATTAACTTTATTTAACGCTATATTTTGCGAACGTTTGTTTTATTCTGAGTATTTATGTTACTTTTATAAAATACCTTACATAATATTAACCTTCAGATAAAGGTACCCCATAATTAAGCTAACAGCAATCAAATCATAAATCTTCTTTAATGTCGACATCATGGAACATCAAGGCACATGATACAAAAAGAAAAACTGTTGACGGCAAAGAACCAGTAAACAATTAAACTAATTCAAAGGCTTAGGATAAGCAGAACTTAAGTATACTGTGATTAGGCAGGAGAAAATATATTTTAGAATTTCTCCGAAAATGTGAAGAAGAAAATAGTGAGGTTTTCTTTATCGTTTACATTTACTTGATGATGCCTCGCCAAACAATGTACAAAATTAAGGCGTTCCTCTTAATTCTAAATCCCGTTCTTCAATTCCAATGATAAGATTGTGTTATTAATGAGAATTAATAATTAATTGATTAATGCACTTGTGTGATGCCATATGTAAGATTAGATTGATTGAATATAATTTAAACAAACCACCTGTGTTTCAGTGACGATATGATTTTTTGTGGGAATTTTTTTTAAAGGTTTTATAAATCACAAATAAATGCTGCACGTGAAGATTGTATTTTCTACGCTTCAATGTAATGTTGCAGTTAAGTTGAAATTGAAATGCCCATAAACTGAGAAATGTGCTCAACAAACTGTAAGCATGTCATGCTTCTCCTAGTAAAATGGTAAAGTTCAAGGGCAAATAACTCGCACTTGCGGATCACTTGATGTGAAAACAGAGTCTTTAATGTACGCACTCTGTATATATTAAATGCAAAGTGTTGAAATCAACAAAATTTTAAAAAATATATTTGTTCACACTTGTTATATCGCTTAACAAAAATATGCGCCGTAAAATATTGACTTATTGTTCCTCGTCATGTCAAACTTAATGCATATACTACCGTTATTTTGTAAAATATTACGTTTGCATTTACACTTATTAGAAACACTTCAAATGAGGCCCGCATAGCGTCAAGTCATTATTTCAATTTAAATGATAATTCTGTAGTCCATGGTTTTCTTTCTTCGATCAGGAAACCTCACCAGACATCTCTGTACAATTAGTTCGTACAAAATATATTTTACCTGATTGTGTTTTACCGATTATAAACGATGATACCTAATCATATTATATTGGGCGTCGAAAATCAATTATCTCATGATGCAGTCATTTCAGTGAACGAGCGCTAATTATTGTATTTCAGAAGTGTGTTCATCGATAACGATGTCGATGACTTATTAGTCTACAATCTTTAATATGTTGTTCTTTTCCTGAAACTGGCTGCATGTGTATTTTATCTGACAATTAAAAATACGCATGTATGCATTTACTTGACTTAAATATATACAAATTCCTATACGTTTATGCTAGTTTTTTTTCAATATTTATTATCGAAATGCATTAATTTTATTTGGGAATAAAATATTTCAGTTCAAACAAACACTTAATGTAAAACATACATAAATGAACGTATTTAAGATTGTAACATTTCTACAATAAACATTTGTAAAAAAAAAACGAGTAGGCAAAGCAAACGTGTATTTTGAAATATATTTGTGCTGCGAACCACACAAGGACAAAAGGGTCTCTACAATCCATGCAACCCAAAGCAAAGTCTTAGCATTCACAGTTCATGCATATATATATAAATGTTACACTGAGGGTCAACGAAGGATTGCGAGAGACGATTTGATTCGTAGAAATGGGGAAGATATTCTGTGTAAACTGCGCTTGGTCTACCTACCTCTATTAGCCATTATTATACTATATTTAGTTTAGTGTTCTATTTGTTTGCACACACTTTGCTTTATCGATGACAAATGTGTTGTTATGTTAAATAATTACGTCGTCATCTATCAAATTGCGTAAGGTAAAACATTTGTACTATTAACAACGCAAATTTAAAATATACTGTTATTATTAAATATGATGTCATAAAATAGGCATCCATCATACTCTCAACATGTCTGTTCCTAATTGTCAACATCTCGTCACTTCATAGATCAACTGGATTGTTTTAACGCTTGTAACACAATGCCCGTCCCACAAAACAAGATCTGTATGGTGTAAATCGACCTGCTGGTGTATAACTTACGAACAGAAGGTGTTGATGGTTTTCCCTATGAACAAAAGACGTATGTACATGTGCTTATATTGCATTCAACGTAATCTTTAGTTAGAAAACTGAATAAATAAATGAACGAGCTGTAAAACATTATCCAATTTTATAGTCTTAATAAAACAATACACTACCGAAATATGATATTCTTCAACACACTGGGTATGTCCGTTTTTATTAAACTATGCACTTTTTCACAAACAATGTTATTTATCAAATAATGTGTAATAGATTAATAATTTCTCTCACGTGAATGCTATTTCCGGCAAAATACCAAATCAGCACCAAAAAATACCGTCATCAGCTTGACAAACATATTTTAATTAATAAACATGTGCCATTTCATTTTTTCGGTAAATGCCCTACACATGACTTGGATAAGAACCGGCTATTGAGATGCTTCCTTTGTCCCGTATGTTATGTATTTGTGGGAACCGTGAATATTGCCAAGTGTATTCACATGGTTTGTATATATACTACCGTGATGTTTTCGTATTATTTTGTAATTACATTATTTATACACACTTATTTTTAAAATGGTGCAACAATTGTTCCTGTTTCGTTCTCAAAATTTTAATATTGGGTTTGACCTTTAAGGTCAGAAACAAAAAACAACGATTCATACATCAGTAGCATTTAAGTTAAAAACAAAAACAACCGAACGCCGATGTCTAATAAAGGCAAACTACCAAAACGTAGTTTTTTCTAACTTCCTATCTTCCTATATAACACGTGCGTCTGCACCGTCGAACATTACTTTCCCTTATTTTAAACAGTAGTTATAGGATTTATATAACACCACTGTTAAGTTAGCGAGAAACAGTATAATTAACTATATAAGATCACTAATTTCAGATTATTTCCTTTTTTTATTTACACAACAAACCTAATGTTAAAACAAATTAGACAACATTTCATTACATGACTGTCACATGTCGCAACAGTTCTATCGTATGTGGAAATCGATACAATACCCATCCACCTTAAATCATGACAATTAAACGTGTAACACAGTTCAAATCACGAATAAATGTTATGTATTTTATATGATAGATTGACAATGTCAACCCTTTTGGTATTTTGAAAACAAACACATATGTATCGATTTGAGAACTCATAATTACAACTAGCAAGCAATGGTTCACATCCTTAAAATAGTGTGTGGTTATTGAATTCCGTTTCCATCGTCTAAAGAATGGCCTTCACGTTATAGACTTGAACATGAATTGTCTTGATGTTATGCATACGTCTTTGACAACTACCGGTAGTAGGGATGTGAGAATCTTATTAAAAGTGGAACTCCCTGTCGAGATATAGAATGACCGAACTCTCCCATAAAATAAAATCGGAGAATAAAATCTGTTCCAACAGACGCGTTGGTGTAATTTGCGAGTTAAACACGTGGATATATTCGACGGCCTTCTTATTCGTCTTTTAATTGTTTCTTTTTCTTTAATTAAATGAAGCTGATAAGTATCGATATCTTGTTTCATTTTATCATTTTATCTTGAATGTCACCTTCATTTCAATGATATTTATAATACTATCAAGATAAATAATGTTTGCAGAGATGCAGTAGAACCTTAACTGTGTTAAATAAAAGTTTATGTTTATTACACTACATCAAATTTGACGATGCTTATAAAAAATATCACATGCATTGAAAGTAAGGTTCTTGATATTGTAAAGATATAATTAAACATTGTTTTGCTATACATTCTATTTAAACAAAGTACATGTATTAAAATCATTCAAATAACAAGCTTCCGACCCAATCAACGCGATCTTGGAGTACTGGTAATTGGAGATTTGTTCATTTTTTGTACAAAGAATAAGTAAAGTACGTTCGGGCGAATTACTGCCCGCGTAATTTCTTTGATGAAGTTTTTTTTCCTGAATTGAGAATACCATAAAAGGAAGCATTAAAACTGATGTTTCTCAAAACCAAACGTATTCGTCTTGCAAGTTAAAGGCGGAGGCAGCAACTGTTTTACTTGTGGGAAGCCTTATAATTATCTTCAAAACACACACGTACTTTACCAGACTGGGTATATGTATTCGATGTAATCAAAGAAAGTATAATCATTCAAAAATAGTTAAAGTATAAGAAAGTATAAGTCTTTGCGAGTATACTCATGTGTTGGACTGAAGTTTGCTTATTTGATTGTCCGATAATTTGATATGCACATACATTTCTTACTGCAATAAAGCTGTTTAATAAAACAAAACAATACAACTTACATTACGCTTTTAAAGGCTTCATTTTAGTGAACCTCGATCCTCATAAACATGTTTCAAAGGTGGTCCTATTCCAGGCAACACATTTACATGCTTTTGTTGAGATATTGTTTCGGCTACGTCAAAAGCTTTTTAAACAACACGTGTCTATGATCCTGTTTTTCAATAGCCTAATCCTGTATATGCCACGTTTATTAGCAAGAATAACATTAGAGCGTTACAGAGGATTTGTGCGGATTCCGCTAAATGAAACAACTTGGTCGGTCATATGTAAACATAAAGTAATAACGTTTGTTTGCCCACGAAATCCTTATAGGTACTATTAACATATTTTATAATTTAGCACAAAGCCACAAGTTATCGGGGATCAAAGGTTAAACCTTTCACACGGAGCAAAACAATTTATAAAAAATATATCGCACTTTTCTATCAGTTTAATCGTTACAAACAAGAAAACATCTATTTAGAAATATAAAAAAACACATATGTGTTTCAGGAGTATCAGAGTAAAACGAATTTTAATATGAATACTGTTAAATTGCAGTTCAATTATATTATAATATATAAGCAACGTAATGCGAGAGTGGTCGTATGGCATATACGGCAAGTGTATCACCAACATTAGAGTCGGGTCAGGATCTACTCTGTCCGCTATAAAATTGCCTAAAGTTTCATGATCTATTGCGCAGCCAGGGTAGCTCCTGGCCAGACTGCGCGGATGCTACGCTGGCAGCATATGTCATTAGACTCATTTTCGCATGACGGGGTTGATGTTATTGTCGAGTTGTCCATGTTAAATGCGTTTATGCTCCACAAAACATGGAGGCATTGTACAGTCAGTTCGTAGATCACAAACACGTTTGTACTCAAAGCCTTTTTAAAACTACTTTTTTAATTTTACTTTTACTGAGGAAATTTCATGTCTTAGGGGGATGACGTTTGGTTGCAACCAATCATATCACAAATATTGATATGTGTGCTTTTTAGCTCACATGAGTATGAAGTGCTTAAATAGATTGTTTGTGATTCGTTAACGTCCAACGTCGTGCGGTGTGCGTCGCTATATATTTGCTTGTTGCCACTCTCATTTAAACTGTTGTTAGTTGTTGTTGTGGGTTTTTTTGGAAGAATATCATCCTTTACTGATTAATTGAGATGTCTGTGTCGCATTAAGTGTCGTTAGGAACTCGGATTTTTTACTCATCTAAATTGTACAGGTTTATACATATTTAAGTTGATGAGCATATGAACGTTAGCTCAAGTATTCCAATGTATATACATGGTGTTATGATCGTACGAAACATAATCCATTAAGACTTTCGTTTCGGGAATCTTAGATTCCGAGGACCAACATCTTTCTTTTTTTGTCATGTAAGGGAAATAGCGTTCAACATTTTTGTGGACAATTGCGACGTTTTCAATGGTTTTTATGCACATGATTTATGAGGTTGATCATTAGTGAGCTAGATATAGACGGATGGTAAATTATATGCTGTTAAATGAAACTGTAGTTGGTTTCTATTCGACTTCATATAAGAGTTATTATCCCGTTGATTACTAGTAAATGATTGATAACTCTCTATTGAAATCTATGATTTGTAACAGACTTTCACTGCACAAGTCTTTCGAATAGCACACATTAATTTGTCATAGAACGTTTGTGCATCTACTTTTAACGTTGTTCTGGTTTAAATCTCAAAGAGAACATTATAAAATAATGCGATCCGTCCTTATTTAATCAATTAATGCCAGCTAAAGCCTGAGCAAACGTTCTCAAATTCCATTATATGACATAAAGCAAGGAATGGTTGAGTCGGGTTGCAATCGTGAGCTTCTACTTTAATGCGTGAAAGGCAACATACCGGCTCGTGAAAACGCAAAGCATCGTTTCGACAATGATTAATAACATCTGTGTGGAAAGCTCAATTTTCTAATTTTTAAAAACACTTACAACCCATCTGAATACACTTTCGTAACACCTGTGCACATATATAACCATTGATATGTTAAGGCATGCACTACTTTCACCCGGTGTAGTTGTTGTATCAGTTAAATAGCTCACGAAAATCAGTTTGTTATATTAATTATATGATTATTCACTCACCAGAGTTGTTTTTGTTAATGGCCACTTAACTAATAACGCTAGGCATAGCGGTTATTACTTTTTTTAACGTATTGCTTTTTCATCGCAATAAATTACTTTTTATAAAAATATTTAAAATATTATAAAATCAGTTGTACTTACCGGTATTGATTTCATTTTTAACGTTTACATTGGCTCAATTAAAAAGGATTTTTTCATACCTCATTGGTAACTTCAGTCCTGCTATAAAATAAATAAGTAAAACAAAAACTGACGCTAAACTTACCTAACACATTGCTTACATTCAAACATAAAGCCAACGTGCTGTGTCATAAGAAAAGGTAACGAAGTATGAGATGCATTTAAAAATTATTCAAGTAAAAAAATTGAAACTCTCGTAGTCATTTCCTACAATGCGTTCACCTTTACTCCCGAGCGCCCAAAGTGTCTGTCATACAGATTGCATTATTATGTTGGAATCTTACATTTTTTTCTCAGTCAGTTTGTCAGCAAGCGCCCAAATCCTTTTCGGATTAACATAATATTTATTTGACTATGTTTCATATTTTGCAGACTCTGGTCCACACGCATATATATGAAATGTGCTAAGTAACCATTGCGTCAACACTGTCAAACGTTGAAGAAATATTGTTTAAAGCAACAAAAACAATGGAGTAAACTCCGGACAAGTTTAACAATAACTCGTCCATTTGTTAATCTGTTCTTTGAACAGAGCAATCATATACAATAACTTACAGATACAACAATTGTTCGTGTGTTCGTCCATTGTGTCAGATGAAAAGCTTACGAAAATACTAAATATTAAATCAATAATGGATCTAAGTTGCATTACACCGCCAGTGTTTAATTGAGAGAAGAAGAGACTTTCTTGAAACAAAAAGTGTCGTCCCTGCACAGGCTTAGAGCACAGAGCACGGCCTATATATTTTTCTTTCTCGCTCCAATGGATGAGAGGCTAAGAGCGTAATATTTAGAACTCGTGGAATGAAATAATTGACACGGGGCGAAAACCCGGAGACCCACTACGATTGCTTCAAATACCCCGTGGTTTGATATTGACCTGGTTTCGCTTGGATAATATGTAGACTGCCAGCTTCTAACACAACATAGAAAAATCCGGGTTTTCTTAAGAAATTTATTTCAGGGTTTAATTTAATTATGTGTGGCGTTTAATTGCATGTAAATGATATTCGCAAAAGTCAATGAACCTACCGGCGGGGTTAATTCAATCATTGGCGTGGAAAAATGGAAGTTTGCCCATCTATTTCAATGTTATCATTTTAATCAAAACTGTCCTGGTTTATTTGTGTCTTACGGCATTTAACAGCAATAGTTCAGAACTATTTTACATGTTTAGACCGTCTGATCGTATTGTTACACGAATTTCCCCTATATCGATTTTGAAATATCGGTTAGAACGTAAATTGGTTCATTTAACTATAAATGATAATTGCAAACTAAAATTGTTTTGTCTTATTTTTACCAGGATGCGCCTTTCTCCTAACGCTAAATGCGGTTTATTATCATTAATCATACGATGTCTGCTTTTGTCTTTGCAGGACAATGACCGTGAGTTGTGAAAGTCTGTAACGCAAGCATTACGAATACGGCTGCGAATTTGTAGGAGAGCCCAGTTTTTGCCAATGTTACCCCAATAACCATGCAACCTACTTTGTGTGTTTAACGGGACTGCTAAGATATGCAAACAGTAAACATTGCTACTAAATTGAACAATAAAACTGCATCGGCTACATACTACTACTACTTCTACTACTACTGCTACTACTACTACTACTACTGCAGCTGCTGCTTGTGCTGCTGCTACTGCTACTGTTACTACTACTTCTTCTACTATTACTACTACTACTACTACAACTACTACTACTACTACTACTACTACTACTACTACTACTACTACTACTACTCCTACTACTTCTACTTGTACTATTACTACTACTACTACTACAACAACAACTACTACTACTACTACTACTACTACTACTACTAACCTACTACTACTACTACTACTACTACTACTACTACTACTACTACTACTACTACTTCTACTACTACTACTACTGCTACTTCTACTACTACTACCGGTACTACTACTAATATTAATAATAACACTACTATTATAACTACTACTACTACTACTACTACTACTACTAATGCTACACTACTACTACTACTACTACTACTACTACTACTACTACTACTACTACTATTACTACTACTACTACTTCTACTTCTACTACTACTACTACTGCTACTACTACTACTACTACCGGTACTACTACTAATATTAATAATATCACTACTATTATTACTACTACTGCTACTACTGCTTCTACTACTACTACAAATATTAATAATAACACTACTATTACCACTACTACTACTACTTCTACTACTACTACTTCTACTACTACTACTACTTCTACTACTACTACTACTACTACTACTACTACTACTACTACTACTACTACTACTACTACTACTACTACTACTATCCCTTATTCTCTCGATACCGTTATTCTCTCGATACCGTTACTTCATATATATTACAAGAATAACAGCGCGTGCGAAATTTTCATTGTCCGAAAACTACGCTTTTTTTGTTGGACCTCGTTTTTCTAAGAAAATACAGAAGAAAAGATGCGTCATAAGCAGGTATATTGCTGAAAATCATAATATTTATGCTAAATTATGTAAATCAGTACCATTTGACCCAAATTTACTGAAAAATCCTATTAGAATTATGTTGTCGTTTGTTTACACAGAAGGGAAGTAACTCACAAAGCAGGTCAGTATTTGTAGGCGCTTAAAATTATAGGTAATGTCAAGAAGTCTACGCTAAACCATGTTCACTTATGTGCATAAAAATCAATTCAAATCCAATTTAAAAATTTAAACCTTTTCTTCAATATTGGTTGCACTGAAATATCACTGAAATCCGTTTCCTTCATGAGGTGTTGTCAAATCATTTCCGGGTACTACCGGCACATAGTGCAGATCTATGAAAAAACAAATATTGTTTTATTTCTGAGCCACGAATGGCAATTTAAGTAAAATAGTTTCACATTGTTTCAACTGAATTGTGTGCTAGACAAAAAAAACTGTAGAGTCCGTGCCATTCAGCGAACGGATTTTTGAGTTTATGAGCAGATATTTTTAATTCATTAAGAGGGGATCGAACATTGAAGCTATTAAACGAAAGCTCAGCATGCACCATGCTTCACATGAAACACATTTAAGAATTTAGGTAGCGTTAATTTTGCCTTTCAGCCCGTCACCCAAAAGTACAATGCTTGAAAACGAAAATACAATCCAGAAAGTCTGCTTCTTGCTTACAAGGCAGTTAAAGAAAAGGGTCTAAAAATTAAAACTGCTGCGCTCAATTTCGGAGTTCCAACTCAGACATTGAGGGATCGCGTAAAGGGTCTTGTAAACGCAGAGAATCCGAATGAACGATGGAGAGCTATGACCCAAGAAAAAGAAGAGACCCTAATTGAGCGCATCACAACGTTGTCCCATGTAGGGTATGGTTTAACGAATGCCAAACTTAAACAGCTGGCCGGCGAATTGCTTCACGAACTTGGAAGAAAACCGTATAACACAACAATGAGCAACACCTGGCTTTAATGATTTAGAAAAAGGTGGGACGACAGAATAGATTTATTAAAGCCGAGAGCATTAGACACCAACCGCGCCAAGTCAACAACCCCAGAAGCGTTAGAGCAATATATCAAGAATTTGGAAATTTCCCTTCAGAAACACAATCTCTTAGACAAGCAACATCTTGTATTCAACATTGACGAAACTGGAATTCAGCCTGAACGCAGACCACCCAATTAAATCGCTCCCGTCGGCAGCAAACCACAGGCCATAACATCTCCAAGATCCACAACAACAACCGTTATCGCGTGCGCTAATGCCTCAGGAACTCACTCCCACCCTATTTTGTTTTCAAAGGCAAAAGGTTTAATCCCGAGTTGATGAAAGGTACGTCTCCGGGAGCCAGGGGGGGTCATGTCAGACTCCGGATGGTCTAGCGGTGACGTATTTCTGGAGTACCTGAAGACGCACTTCCTTGAACACGTCCCTGCCCGTGGACCGCAGCAGTCAGTTCTTGTTATCTACGACAGTCACGCATCTCACGTGAACCAAGAGCTGATTGATTGGGCAAGCAAAAATCGAGTGGTTTTGTTTGTGCTACCACCCCACACATCTCATGTGCTTCAACCCTTGAATGTTGGTATCTTTGGGCCTTTTAAATCGTATTACTACAATGAATGCGCGTCTTTCATGAATGCTCACATGAGGCAAAGTAAGCATGTAAGGCATACCTGAAGGCCATGACGCCGCTCAATATCCAGTCGGCGTTCAGGAAAACCGGAATACAGCCCCTGTCAAGCATCGCAATATTTGCCGAGAAGCTGATAACTTGTGAGGGATTCCGCGAAGCAAATCCTGTACGCAAAGTAGCGGCAATGAAGGGCGGGAAAGATGCGGTGCTCGCATTTCTTAATTCAAAAAAATAAAACGACATAGCGTCATCAAAGAAATGCAGCATTTGCCAAACTGAAATGAAATGTCCTTCGTGCAACAATACGAAACCACGGACGCACAAACCAAAGTCAGGAGGACGAGAAATTACGTCAGACTCGTAAAAAATGAGCTCGAAACATACACATCCCAGAGAAAGGAGCTCAACGACCCCAGCAAGATAACGCCCAGCAGTCCACTACCATCCACGAGTGGTCTTCAAATAAATCGACCCGATGTTGCCATGGAGACGGACCGATGATGATGAGCTGGACAACACAGTACCGTGCTGCGTTAGGTGCTTTATGAATACCGGCCCATTACTCCTCCAGACTTAAGTCTCCATCCACATTTGAAGATCGTCAACTGGGCACAATGTGATAAATGCGACGTTGGGTGCATCTAGCTTTCTGTACAACCTTCGTGTCGTCAGACGTCAGTCGAAGTTCGTGTGCCCAAAATGCGAGGAATAACAAACAAATCAACAAAAAATTCACATTAAAGTTTTATTTATGTTTTAAATCTCGTTATCATATCTGTTACTGTTGCTGTTTGAAACCGTTTTGCATTATGCAATTTAATAGATTAACGAAATATTGCAAGTTACATACGTTGATTACATTTTAAATCGAGTTTTCACAGCTGGATTAACTTTCACGAGCCGACCCGTAGCGAGTGAGTCATTGTTTGTGACGTCAGCACTTGGCCAATGAAAAGAACGGTATCGGGAGAAGCGCTTGCTGTACGCAGATCGTCACGGTCGAGTACGTCCAGGTAGAGGTCACAGATTATAACGTTGATGTTATTTTGGTTTTTATATTAAAGTTGAATGTTTTTCCCATATTTTGTTGCGTTTTAATAATTTGTAAGTTGAAACTATAGCTCACAGCATCCATTGCAACGTCTTAGAGGAACGGTATCTAAAGAACAAAGCATACTTCTACTTCTATTACTATTACTGCTG
The DNA here is from genome assembly GCF_020536995.1 of Dreissena polymorpha. NCBI lineage: Eukaryota > Metazoa > Mollusca > Bivalvia > Myida > Dreissenidae > Dreissena > Dreissena polymorpha. The sequence goes on from NC_068358.1 coordinate 109,602,865, forward strand.
CTGATGTTACTGCTAATGCTACTACTGCAACTGCTACTTCTACAGCTACGGATACTACTACTGCTACAACTACTACGTTTACAACAACAACAACATTAAGTACTACTACTACAACTTCTCCTTCTACTATTATATCTACTACTAGTACTACGACTACGGCTCGACTTCGACTACTACCACTACGATTTCTACTAACACTGCTTCTACCATTACTTCTCCTACTACTACTACTATTACTACTACTACTACGACTACGACTACTACGACTACTACGGCTACTACTTCGCCTACTACTACTAGAGACTACTACTACGACGACTACGACTACGACTACGACTACGACTACGACTACGACTCTCCGACGACTACGACGATTACGACAACGACTACTACGACTACGACTACTACTACGACTACTACTACACGACGACTACTACAACTACGACTACGACAACAACTACTACTACGACGACGACTACTAGACTACTACGACACTACTACTACGACTACTACTACTACTACTACTACTACTACTACTACTACTACTACGACTACTACGACTACTACTACTACTACAACTACTACGACTACTACTACTACTACTACGACTAACTACTACGACTACTACGACTACAACAACAACGACTACACTACTACTACTACTACTACTACGACTACTACTACTACTACTACTACGACTACTACTACTACTACTACTACGACTACTACTAGACTACTACTACTACTACTACTACTACTACTACTACTACTACTACTACTACTACTACTACTACTACTACTACTACTACTACTACTACTACTACTACTACTACTTCTACTACTACTACTACACTACTTCTACTACTACTACTACTTCTACTACTACTACTACTACTACTACTACTACTACTACACTACTACTACTACTACTACTACTACTACTACTACTACTACTACTACTACTACTACTACTACTACTACTACTACTACTACTACTACTACTACTACTACTACTACTACTACTTACACTTCTACTACTTCTCTACTGCTACGACTACTTCTACTGGTATTTCTAATACTACTACAACATCTTGTATTACTTCTACTGCTGCTGCTACTGCTACGTTTATTGCTTATATTACTACTACTACTGACAGTAATAATTCTACTACTACTACCACTTATATTTCTTTTACAGCCACTACTTCTTCTTCTACAACTATGCTTGCATTAGCACTGATAAATTCGTGAAAACCATAAATTCTTGAAATTCATAACAAATTGAATTTTTGCTCGTACATCCAAACATCATTCTAAGAGTGAAAGTACTAAAATAGATGCATTTATTTTCGCAATTTTATAATTAAACAATCTGATAAAAATAACACCAGTGCGTCATTTAGGTCATGTAAATCGTATCATTAATTCCATAATCAAATTGTATTAAGTACTTCACGAATACACTGTACTGATTAAATAATGTGGTTTAATTGTTTAAAAAATAAACCGGAATATTTTGTTAAAGTTGAAAAGGGGAAGAGATTCGGCTTCCCGAAGGAAAATAATATAAAGCGAAAATGGATTCGTGTCGCGAATTCACGAAGTCAAATCGACGGATAAGGTTGTATACTTTACTCTTAAGCAAAAAGCTATGACGAGTGTGAAAGAACGTGCTGAGTTAGGGCGAAGACCCCTGATGTAGTGACACAACTGTTTCCTGACTCGGACAACTTCATGACATTGCAACCGAGCCTTGAAGCCCGACGTGTTAGGACCACCTAAACGGAAACGGGTAGTTTTAGTAATGAACTTAATTTGATTGTTAAGGGCATGAGACATTTTGAGATTTCATTACAGCATTTAATGTACTAAATGTATAATGTTTAATGAATGTCTCAAGTGAATGAAAAAAGAGCATGTATTATTACTATTATGAATACAATGGTAACATTACAAATTCGTGTTACAAATCTTTTATAAGAAGACATGAAAATCAATGTTAACTGTCATCTTAGGACATTATTATGATGAGTGTTAAATCAAATGAGCCATGTTCAAGTATTTCTTAACAAAATAAGTAGGTCGCATAAGTGGCTATACATTTGCAAAATACCATGCAAACAAGCCATGGATGTTTCACAAAATTGGCAGAATTTGGTGTATAACCACCTTACAGCTGCCATAAATCAAGTTTGTGTCTACAAATAGCTAGCCCTCTTCGTGTTTTTAGAATAATGCTATGAATTTGATATCAGTAAACTATTATTATCGACTCTATCTGGCAAATACACATAGAAGATGATTATTAAACAGTTTAACTAGATCTGAAATAAAATGTTAATACAATAAATAAGCTTAAATAGTTTAAAACAAAACTATTTAATGTAAGTATTGATTTCTTACATTTTGCTATTTTATGGTATGAAACACACGTATTGCTCGAAGTTATAATTAGATCAAATCAAGTAAAATGATTAATAGCAGAGTTGTTATGTATGCAGTTTTACCATTAGAAGTTAAAATTTAACATTATAATTAGTGTACAATTATTGACACCTACATATATAACTCATTAAAATAGTACCTTAATCAATTCACAAAGATGTCTTCATACATGACACCTTTTCCATGCCTTCGTAAACACAAATACATAAACACAGTGAAAATGTTCAAACTACAATCATTCAAATAGAAACATCGCTTTCAGTGACGACATCGAGTTTGAACAGAATGGGTACGTCATGATATAACCAAAAGCAAGGAAACAAATTTTATATGCCACTAAAATGTAGCCCGGAATTACTTGCACATTACAGATAATGAAAATGAAAATCCTGGCAAAATCATCTTTTCCCTACTGCCTTGCGGTCAAATCTTAATTGGGACAACATGAACAATGAATCACAAATGTTGGTTAGGGTAACCCAAATCGACCCTGCCTCTTTGCTTGATCGAGATAAGAGAGCTGCTTTTGTATCAATAACCTGTTGTTCTTAACGAAATGCCCTGTTATTACCAGTAAAGAAGACATTCTAGCGGCGATATCATGTAGGACGCTGTATTCGGCCGGTATAAATTCCGAAATGATAGAGAAACACTTTTCTAATTTATAACATTGAATGGAATCTTGACCAGCCATTATCTAGGGACTGATGTCATTAATCCTCAGTAAGTAGTTGATGCATTTTCCATCAAATCAGATCTTGCGTTATACGTTCCTCGTGTGGGTGTGCTGAGTGTTTAATTAAATGACACAATAAATTATCATGTTTTCATTAACAAGAAGTACTATTGCTGTATGTCTTGATAAATTCTACTAAACTGAACATATAATTGTGTTTTTTTGCAATATACTAGACAAAACCGTCAGTTGAATAATACACAGATAGCAAAATATTTAAAGTGCTCCTAAAAATAAAACAATTTTCATAACGCTAACAATACTAATAGTCAATAGCATTTGGAAAATAAAACCCTCTAACAACCTTTCGATTTGAGTTATTATGTCAAGAATTATGTGCGTCTATTCGATCTATAATTGTGTCATTTCCGGACGGCTTTAACATTATGTCAGTTGTGTCAACACCCAAAGGGAGTTGTGTCGAGGATAAACTTCCGCTCGATATTAAAATTGACAATATCACACAATAAACGTTTAGTGTGAATTATTTTCGTGCGCGATGAATGTTTCTGTCATTTCGGTTTGATTTAAATTGTATGGCAGAAAAATGCACAATTATGCGGCAGTGCGACGTCTGCTCGATCCAGGTCAATATTTTTTCAAATTTCTGATCACTCTTAATGCCAATAGGTTGTTTGTTAATAACAATGTCATTTCAATAGTTATACGATCGTGAAGCAATATTTTGTGCATGATTCAGCTCTCCATAGTCAATGATTTAAATTGATATGTTTGCCTGGATTTTCAGGGCACTTTGCTTCGATGATAAAAAGGATAATATATTTCGTATTCGTTAATACTCGAGTATACACTTGGGGACTTTTCTAACGCATCACTTTTCAAACTTGAATATCCCAGTTATGAGTAAAGATATTGCTTAAAAATTTTACATACGATCACTTGACTACATTCTATGCAAGCTTATGATAAAATCATTCATCCGTGACGATTGGATGCTTTAGCACGTGGGGTAGGTGTGGTTCCATATTTTTGCACGTGGAAATGTTGAAACGAGATTTATTTCTAGTTTTATTTCAATTTAATTATTTTAAGTGGGTTCTTACACCAGAAAAACATAAAATTAATTTACAAAACAATATAGCTCGTATGAATATTCAGGAGCCCAATCGCGCACTTTGCATTTTACATGCTACCTTTCCCACTTACTTAAGCGTCCGATCGTCACGGATGAATGATTTTATCCTTAGCTTGCACATATATTAGTCAAATGATCACATGTTCAATTGTAAATAAAAAATATTTACTCATTACTGAGAGTTTTAAAAGTGTTGCGTTAGAAAAATCACCAAGTGTAGTAAAAGGCGTTATACATGTTATTCCAATTTAATTTCAGTTTCATAATTCTAGGTAAGTTTTTACACAAGAAAAACATAACATTATTTAAAGAAAAACAATATGGCTCGTATGAATATTCAGGAGCGGCTCAATCAGCATGTTCCAAGCCGGTCAGTTATTAAGACGTGTTAGTTATGCGTTTTACTTTTCAAATTGTTATTATTTAACTTTGTACGAGTTTGCGAATTTGACTTTTGAAGTGACGTTTTTAATTTGTTAAGTTATATATTTTGTTGTTTTTCAATTTCAATTAAATTTTCAGGAATTATCAGATATGTATTGAATTATTCTTGGTCCAAGTTTCAACACAAGCCGTTAAAAAATAAGGGAGCTATATTGATATGATTTAGTGATGCGTTAGAAAAAGTCTCCAAGTGTAAAAGTTGCAATTGTTTGTGTGTTGCCTTACGTTCTTTTTAATGTATTATTTCTTTGTATAATACATATCAACAAATAAAAGATATTTGTTGGATTTGGTGGAATATCGATCTTTATTCACGTGTGATCGAAGAAAAAAATAATATATTTTCTACAACAAAAGCAACTTTATGTGTCGGTTTCAAAGTTATTTGTCATGAATTTAATTGAAGTAAATTGCATTTGTTTTATAGTACTCTTCAAAAGATAGTCCATTGAATTTATTTTACATTTCTTTTTCATTTTTTATGCCTTTTCACGATTAAAATAAATATAATATGTTGACATAAAGGTCGATTATACACGATTAACAATATTGACCATTTATTTTATCTCAAGATAATACACAAAATGCATCCTCTAAAAAAATCGAAGGCCTTATATGTAAAGTTAGCATACCCAAAATCTTTGTGAAATCATGACAAGGTGTGAGATCGTACAGTTATACACATCTTTCTATCTCCTGCCAAAGGCGGAGGGATATATACTTGACTGTGTCCGTCCGTCCGTCAGTCTGTCCGTCTGTCATAAAACGTGTCGGGGATATATCTCAGACACTATAAAAGATATCAACATGAAATTGCATAGGTGTATCAATGAGGAGAAGTGCAATGCACAAGAACCATAACCCTGCACTTTCTTAAATAATATATGATTATATTGCCCTTTGTTTGTTTGTTTTTTGTATGATGAAACTTTTCAGGGATATATTTCAGTGTCCATGCAATATTTGAACATGAAACTTCATATGTGTAATGATATTTATGAGGAGATTAGCTTTAATTAAGAACCATAACCCTTCACTTTCTAAATAAGAGTTATTGTCCTTTGTTGTTTTTTGTATGATTGAACTTTTCGGGGCTAGATCTCGGATATTATACAGCAAGTCAGCATTTGTTTGTATAGGTCCCTGGTTTTTATAAACAATTTTATGTATACACTACGTGTCCATGAAAGTAGCTTGCGCTCTTAAAGGGGCCTTTTCACAGATTTTGGTATGTTTTGAAGTTTGTCATTAAATTCTTGATATTGATAAGTGTCAACATTGGATATAAAAAGCTCCAGAAAAACAATCAAGAATAAAATTTAAAAACAGAAAAAAAAGTAACCCTCAGCAGGGCTCGAACCACTGACCCATGGAGTCCTTTAGTATTAAAAAGTCTACCACTGAGACTACTCGGCCATCCGTCCGAATACAATACCAAATGTATTTTATACTTTATATAAGCAATCTTCGTAGTTTCACAAAATATAACAACAATAGAACTCTCCAAATTACTAATTCGTTTCGCGTTGTAACGCTTTATAATTTTCGGGTTTTTAAATCGTCAAAAGATGCATATGATGGCTTTTTTAGAGCATGTTCACTATTACACTTTCATCACAAATATCATAACTAAAACTTGAAAATCTGAAACAACTTTTTTCAATTTTGTCAATTTACCCAAACGTGAAAAGGCCTCTTTAAAGTTATGTTTATGGTACTCACAGTTGAACAAAATCGCATCACACCAAACTATTATGATTATTATTGTCCCTCCATATTTGTCTAATAAATGACGAAGTTATCAAACCAATTTATTAAGAACCATCAAAACGTTTTAAGACACACATCTGATTAACAATTTATATTAAGAGTAGGTATTTAAAATGCAATATTTACTTTCATTGTCGTATTGATGCAGCATGTATTACCAAACATATTTGTTTATAACAATTTATAATCAGATGAAACAATTATAGATCTATCTCACAACATAAGCATGAAACAAGCAAAGCCTGATGAGTGCAACTAAATAAAAATGGTTTTATGATATATATTATTTGTTTCATAATAAAATAGTCATGCTCGGAAATTATCATATAACGTTCATCCTTAAGATGTTCACAGATTCTACTGACTTATTTTATGATAATAAAATTCTATTTTAATATTTTATTCGTAGCCCTCTTCATTACGACAATTTAAAAGGTCTGATGCAGGAGATGTAGCAAGCAGCTTTATTGCATCATGGCGTCATACGTTTGTCCAAGTCGACTGTGTATGACACAAGTCATTAACAAAAACTTACTGGTTCGCATTAGAATTCAGATTAATTAACAGCATGTCTATGTTTAATTCAAGATTTCAAGTTTTAAACACTTATGTAATAAGTTTTTTTTTCAAAATATAATGTAGGATTGGATAAACTTTCACTTTGAAAATGTGTTTATATGTTAAACAAATACCTATTTCTCATCATTTCGGTCAACTTATGAAGGGATATCGCTCGCAATGACACGAAGCAAAAGTTGTTTTGCAGTAACGCAAATTTCTTCGTGCAACATTTATGGACTGTCCACAACAGGCAGTATTTAAATAAAAATTCTATTCGGAGTTAATCATACAATTTATTTTAAAGTTCGTCAGTGCCGAAGTTTCTCTGAAATAACATAAAGCGTAAAATACATACATGCTCTTTCAATCCTTCCTAAATTGGGATTGACGTCAGTGCGCTTTAATTGGGCTTCACTCAGTACAATAGTGCTTCTTCCATTATTATCACCTATCACTTTTTATTTATAAGATGTACTGAATGTAATATGTATGTGGGTTTAAGTGCTCATATCGTTTAATATGAATCTATTTTATATTAATAAATAGTTAGTGTACATATCCGTGTAAGAAGAACGAGTCTGTCAATAACATTTTTCAATCTGCCATAAAATTGTTATTGGTTTCCTTTCAATCATGATATTTATTTCATAAATACATGTATGTTATTTAAAAGTGAATTTTTAGAAACTTGTACACTTACCTACGCACATGGTCGCACTCTTGTATAAGCATGAATGCAACATTGATTGTATATTATATAGCTGAATGTGTTCGTTGTCAACAATAAAACGTACGTTAACGAGTCATTTTCATTGTTTGTTTACATGAATACTAGGAAATTAAACTAAAGTATTTTACTGTTACCAAGACATATTTACAATCGTATTCTTTTCTCATTTCAGTTCTCGTCCTGCAACAAAACCAAGACCCCGACTTATAAAATAACTAACAACAAGTAAAGATGGTGGTTGAACCTTCTGGTTTATACTTATATATGAGGTTACGATAAGAACATTCCTAAAATGTAGAAATGAAAAAAGTAACTGAAAAAAAACTATTCATTAATGTTGATACGAAGCATAATGCTATTTCAAACTTCATGGTCATGTAAAACATCTTACGAGAGCGATGCTATGGGAATAATGAAACTCCGGGAAAATGTGTCTTGTTCTGAGAAAGCTGGACTTAATTCATGTGCGTAAAGTGTCGTCCCAGATTAGCCTGTGCAGTCTGCACAGGCTAATCAGGGACGACACTTTCCGCCTAAACTTGATTTTCGGTAAGGGGGGACTTCCTTGAAACTCAAAATACCATTAAAGCGGAAAGTGTCGTCCCTGATTAGCCTGTGCGGACTGCACAGGCTAATCTGGGACGACACTTTACGCACATGAATCAAGCCCAGTTTTCTCAGAACAAGACACATATTATCAGGAGCATATTCACAAGTAAGAAACAAAATCTCCTAAATGCACATACATGCGTATGCACATGCGGATAGTGGATACAATGCGTTCTCTTATGGTTCCTGGTAATTTTGATCAAAGAAAGATGTGCAATCTTTAAAGGGACCTTTTCACGTTTTGGTTAATTGACAAAATTGAAAAAAATGTTTCAGATTCGCACATTTTCGTTGTAGTTATGATATTTGTGAGGAAACAGTAATCATGAACATTTACTATGCTCTAACATAACAGTTATATGCATCTTTTGACGATTTAAAACATGAAAATTATAAAGCGTTGCAACGCGAAACGATTGAAGAATTTGAAGAGTTTTGTTGTTGTAGTTATATTTTGTGACACTACGAGGATTGATTATATATGTACATGTATCCAATACAACACTCACTGTATAAGCACGGATGACCGAGTGGTCGAAGCGTTCGACTTTTATTTCATGGGTCAGTGGTTCGAGCCCAGATGAGGGTTACTTTTTGTCTTTCTTTTATTGTATTCTTATTTTTTACTTAGGCTTTTAAGATCCAATGTTTACAATCATCAATATAAAGCATTTAATCCCAAACTTCAGTACAGGCCAAAATCTGTGAATAGGTTCCTTTAAAGGTATACATATATATTAACCATATCGTGATAACAAGTTTATCGTCATTATCGACTTTTTACCCAAACATGTATACAACACAATTTTATAAGAATTTGATAACAAAAAAAAGTTAAATGATCACAATTCAAAGAAATAAATCTTATGCACGTGTCTTCACTTACATTGAAGAGGAATCATACAAAAGAACACATACAATAATAACAGTAATTAATAATGAATCAAACTTTAAACAAAATGCAAATGGCCTTTTACTAAAAGAGATTGTTGAATAAGATTACCGTTCAATGACCATTTGTGGTTTCGAATGGTTCAATCGGTACAAAAAATTTTTACTAATCAATCCGCGCAAGAAGATTAGTTTTACATTTAGTCATATGCAGTACCCAATTTATATACAACCTTCTGGCCAGTTTTTATAGTTATATAAACATCTATGTTTGTATTGATTGTCATATTGTATTGTATTGTATTGTCATGTCTATTGTACGCTAGAAACTAGTGTTTTATAAAATAATTCGAAAATCATTTGAACATGTTTTTTTTTAAACATACGCATTTATTTTGTTGACCACATGAGCACAAAAGATATTACTGCTTCAATAAATTAATCATAAACTCGATAAATTTTATAATATTTGTTGAATATGAGTCATTAAAACAAGCGGTCAAATGTTGAAGCTATCGCCTTTGCAGTCATTTCAAAAAATATATTTTGTTTTTTTGTTTAAACATGCGACACCAGTCCGGGATGTTTTGCAACTTTCTCTTGTACACAGTGTGCACAGTGAACCAAAGTACATACACCATATAAAGCATAAGCGATTCTCAAATGAGAATTGCAAATTATGCAATGAGAATATCGAAAATGTCCGAATAGAATACAGCAGTCAAAACATTAGCGAATCTTAATGAAGCACTACAAATTATGCAGCGTGAAAATCTATTGAGTCTGCATGCTAATCTATTTTATTGGTCTTTATGGTAACTGATTTGCCAAAGAGTATCCTGGGAAATACTTGTTTCTCATCCAGCGGTCAAATAATGTGATTACCTTTAACGAAAGGTGGAATTATAGGGTCGTAAATGGTTTTCACTCTGTCGAAATGTTGGCCATAATTATGACGGATTTATATTGCGCGATGATGGTGTATTAAGCATTTTTATTTTAACCAAACGACAGTACAGGCAAAAACCTGTGTAAGTTGCATTTAACAATCTCGAAATAGCAACAGTAGTGTTATTAAACGTTACAATTTTAATTGCTATTCAAATACGCATTTATACAATTTCTTCGGAAAGGACCCAAGAGCGAAATGTATAAAACAAATATCAGACATAATGGCTGAACTATTCATGCATACTTCAACCTTCAAACGAGTATAACATAACTAATAATACAGTTATATGTACCATAATTATTTTTTATAAGAACCTTTATGACGGCATGTTTGTTTCTATTGCTTTTCCGAAACCGAATTGTTAAATCTTATTTATTAATAATTATCTTAAGTCATATTTACAATGAAGTGAACAATACAATTAAACACTGCACAATGTATTTGATAGTTCAATTAATCCGTAAAACTGTAGAAAACACCGATACGTTACGAACAAAAATGATATCATCCAATTCTAGTATTATACTACTACTTCGAGTTCATAGTATACTTAGGGATTTCCATAACAAATTAAACGTTGAAGGAAACACTAAAACAAAACATATCGCAACATTTTGAACCTAGAGACCCTCATTATCATGCATTTTTTAAAGATTATATGAAGCCAAATTGATTGAAACAATAATAACCATAATTATGCAAGAAAGAACTTGAAGATAATCAACGTTCACTGCTTTACGGCCATCTTTTAACCGTTTTTTTTTCTCCAGTTGAAGGTTTAACGGAAACTGTCAAGGTCTAATCATGTAGTACAACGAAATATCCCTACATAAATAAATGGGGCATTTTCCTATACAGAATATGTTGTCTTGAAACAAAGGGTGTTGATTTATAGTTTAGCTTTGCACACCTGCTTATTTTGTGTACTGTAACCTTAAGCATAGTCAGAACATAGTTACATCCCGTGTTGGCATAAACGAAAGTAAATTGTAAGTTAAATAAAGTACCAGGCTATTCAGCAGGTAAACATTTACAGTTACATCATGTAACGTGTAAAGAGACCAAAACTTGATAGTTGCGGACTTGCAAATCGAATAGATAGTGCGATATAAACTATTTTGTATATTATCGAAGTTTGATATCGAAAGTAGGAAACCATGAATTGCGTGTATTTGAAAAATAGGAGCCATATAAATAGAAAAGCTTTTCTAACCTCTAAACGGGATACAATCAATGAGAACATTTCATACTATATCTCAAAAAACCCATTAATTCTCACTTGTTTCAATTGATTATCTTTTTCATAATTTTTCGACAACCTCGTCTTATAAATCTTGAAATAAGCACATACCTACCTTGTGCCTACCTTTTGTCTTCTAGGAAATTTCAATAGCTCGAACAGCTAGTTGATCTTTTAAACTTCTTCCCTTTTATATATCCACGCCGGTGGGAATTTGTATTGCTATTTATGTCACGAGTTAATCAAATTTTCTTGTTTTACCACTATTCAGTCAAAACGCTAAACCAACTTTAATGTGTGTAGCTTTGTTTGAAACGAAATTATAATAAAAAATAGTTTGTTATTTTGATTGAACGACTTCGCTACATACAGGCATGATATTTGCAGATGTTTCGTATATAGTTGTGTCGCGTGAATACCGCTGTGACAACCCCAAGGGTCAATGTCTAATTTTGAGTTTAAATGTTTAAAAAATAACAATGCCGACATAGGGCTTATCCGGACTGTTCATTTTAATTTGATTTAGAGATTTCGAAATAACTTTGAACAAAATTTATTTTTCATTAGATGCCATGTCACATGTAACAACCACATGGCTGCCTCAAAGATGAAGGCCGTACATTGAGGACCGATTGTGACATAGTATTTGACACACTTAAAAATAAACATACACTTGTCCTTTTCAGTGTTCATAACAATTTAATTATATTTATTTAATTTCAACACAACGTTTCCAATCTTCGTAAAATAGTCTAAACTGTAAGTTAAATGTACTGGCCTATTGGCCTAATGACAATAACAAATTGTGTGACCGTAATGATCGGCCGTCTCTTCCTCTCTAGCTACCCTCAACTGGCGAACAGTGTATTAATATAGATTGGAACACCTAATGCTGACGTGTCAATTTCCGACGGCAAAATCACTTGCCCAAAGGTAGCGAAGATGAGATAGACAAATAGGGAAGTACGCTATTTACATGAAATCATACAATATTCAATCCGCATGTTGCATACCACAAGACATCTTTAATGAACGAGATAAGCAATGATTAATTAACTTGTGTTATTTTGGTTTGTTTTGACGTTATTTAAAATTACCATCTGTGTTGGTCATCTGATATCGTTCTGAAGCATGTATTTGCTAATTCATTAATTAACTGGACTCTTTGTATGTAGGATATTGCTTATAGTAGGAATTTTAGCGAATTGAATTTATGTTGTGTATAATTTTCTAATGCGTATAATATTGTGTATACTTAAATTTAATAAAATATTTAACTCGTTACGTTGCACGATTTTAAGATTCGATACTTCATGCGGTCAATGAATGACTTGTTCGCTCTTAAAATTGGCAGCGAATATATTCAACTTTATACAGCATTGAATTCAAAGGCGTTATGTCTATATCAAAGCGGATTGTATCTCTATTAATATGTGTCATTGATGGATCGAGTCGTAAATGTATGAGAATATGCATGTTTTTGTTTAAACGGTGTACATATTATATGTTTACTGCACTTTTAATCATGCGTACTTTTCCGCACGATTCCCAAAATTCTTTCGCTATATTAGCCTCGGTCTTCACTTTTCTGCGGGAATTTAATTTGATTTCGTCCCTTTTTTTACAAAAAACAAGAAGCGTTTCCTGTTAGTTTAAAAAATAGTAACTTTTTTAACAGAAAAGTTTAATAAGGCACACTAAGATCCTAAGGCTCAATGCGACAAATATTTTTTTAACTTTAAATTTTCCAGCCTTAAAATCAATTGAATAATTAAATTCGAAATAATTACGAATCGCACTCGCCCTTTTTAGATATTATTATAATTATTATTTGGTTTTTTTTCCTATTTTAATTATTTAGTTTACAAAAGCGCTATTGCAATATATTCCATGGTGGCAATAAAGCTCTTCAAACACTTTTATTTTTAATTTAGTTATCGTTTGCATCCAAACCTATGGACTTTGAAATGGCATCTGTAGCCTATATGCTGAGAGTGGAATACAGTTTACCGTCTTTCGAAATGCTTCCGGATAAACGTAGCAATCGACATCCGGCTGCGGTTGATTCAATGAAGAAAATGGCAGCAAATTCGTTTTCAAAATCGACAATATTATTTATTTTATTGAAAAGAAGGGTAAGCATTTATAACTTAGTTTTGTACTCGGTTCATTTTGTTTAATTTACACAAATTGGAATTATGATAAGTCATGCATTGCGCATGCTTTTGTGGAGAGATCGTGTCTTAGCGTGGTGGCATATGTTGGTAAGTTTCCATTTATTTCCTACAGGTTGATGAGCTAAGGAACGAGATATGGGTTTGGAGCATAATTGCTGCTGACGGATCATATCCTTTGGAAATTGAATTTGATTATCCTTTGAATTATTCAAACTCACAGCGATCTGCTGGAACAATTCCGACCACAACTTGTTCAACAAGCCAGTCCGTTACCAACCCGCCATATTATAATTCAATTGCATCTACGCAAGCATCACCAACAACCGTAGTTGTAGCTCCACACGGCACTCAGAATATGTCACAACGGACATCCTCACCTGAAACATCCGGTTTTTGCGAACGTTATCGAATTGTCGTTGTAAGAAGCTTTAGTGAAATTGGGACTGTTTCTACACAAAATGTCATAGAATATCAAAATAATTTGGACTACGATACCGTTGATGATTTTGTATGCATAGCTGTGATTAGATAAGATAATGTTTGTTTACTAAAAAAGTGTAATTTTACCATGATGTTTATTGTTCACTTTTTGTTACATTTTGTTTTATTGCATCCGTTTTATGTATGAAGGTTTATTTGTTATATAAATACACCATTTTATATATTAACGTTTTTTTGTATATTCAAAAAATATTCTATTTACACCATTGCGTATCTACTTCTATGTATTGTTTTTTTGTATTTCTTTGAATATTGTTGCATGATGCATTGTGTGGCTAGCCGTTTTACATACTTAATGGGGTTTTTTGTTGTGCATGTTCAATGCTTTGGAAAATATTGAATACGTGTTCGTTTTTGTTCTTGCGCTGTCAATGCTGTCTCAGAGGGACAAAACTTAATCACACCGAACACCTTCGATTATTATTACCTCTCTATAGTTTTATAATAAATGGCGAAACTCTCCTGACGACATGCTACTGATCTTAAAATTAAACTTTTTAACTCGTGTTGTATTAATAATTCGTACAAATTGATTATCTATGACATGTTTTATTGGCTTGTACTTTCGTTTTTATTAATTGGTGTATCAAGTGGGACCAAAAACCATAGAAAACAATATACTTTGGAAAAACTTACACATGGCGTTGAAAAAGAAAATTGATAAGATTTTTCGACAAAATATATTATTCTTCAAATGTATTGTAAGAAAGTAATATAATTCATAAATCAAAGGCATTGTGTGCATGTTTTTACATTTATTAATATTATGCAGTGAAAATTCGTGTGTTGAAATGGTTCAATTAGTACAGGCCTTTTTATCAAAGTTTTAAAATCAATCAATCGTTGTCCAATGCGATTAAACTCGCAATTAGCTATGTGAAATAAATAATATATATACACCTACCCTGACACATGTTCACCAAAATATATAATCTTTTTAACATTGGTTGCCAAACAATAAACTGTTACCATAAATAAAACAGCCATTGAGTTGTCATTTGGAAACTTCTTTTTCTAAAATACATGCGTATTTTGTTAGCAGTATGAACACTAGCATTCCATTCAAATGCCAATGCTTAAATTAATTTATCAAAAGCTCGATAAATTGATGGCCAGTGGTCATAAATAATGTAACAAGTGGCAAAATAGTATTTTTAAAGATGTTGCAGTGAATACACCCCGTTTTCAGTTATTGAGACAGAAATTCATGTTATTTCATTTTTATGTTTTCGCTATTGGAATCATTTCCCGTTTTTGTTTTATTTTTCAGTTTCCTTGTTTATGTTTACAGTTTTTACCTGCCTAATAGTTTTGCAACGTATGATATAATCTTTCTCGGATACAAACTTCCTGGTCAGGTCAGGTCCTCAAATCAACGTTTGTAATTGTCGTTTTAAATGGATTATTTAGTTCGCATTATTATTATTTGGTAACAATCTGCTGATACTTAAACACAGGAAATCAACCAAGAAATACAACAGCATATAGATATTAAGTTTGATGGACTTTTGATCGGAATAGGAATATTTGTGAAATAATCCGAACGTAATATAAAACATGCAAACTACTCTAGCCACCTGCTTGTTCCGGTTAATGTTGTTTCAGTTGATTGAAAAATTTTCAGCACAAAGTCGCAACGATACTGACATACTCTTATAATACATTAATGAATAACTTTGTTGTTTCGTACCTACACTGCTGACAACAGCATTTGCAAACCATGGGAAGCCTTTTGTGTACAAAAGCACGTTGGCGGCGCATCTATGTCTGGTAGCATGTTGTTTGTGTCATATCGTTTCGTTTTATTTTATAAATCATTTTCAGCAAATGTTTTCGGACGAAAATCTTACTCATAACGCTTATGCAGAAGAATTTAATTCGAACCATGACTTCGAAAATTTCGAAAATGTGTTAGGTGACCTTGATAACCAATTAACATATAACGAAGTAGTTAAAGCTATTGCCCTCTTAAAGAAATGTAAATCGCCTGGTTTAGATAAATTGCTCAACGAATATTTTATAGAAGCCTGCGATATTTTGGCTGGTTATATAACAACGATTTTTAACATCATTTTGAATACAGGTAAATTCCCGTAAGCTTGGACAGAAGGGATTATTATCCCTATACATAAGAAGGGTGATAAATCCGATCCTAGTAATTATAGAGGTATCACCTTATTAAGTAACTTTGCAAAATTGTTTACATGTATACTCAATCAGCGAATATCGACATGGTGCGAAAACAATGATGTAATATCTGACGCGCAGTTCGGGTTTAGAAAAGGCAGGTCAACTATAGATGCAGTTTTCATACTCCATTCAATTATTGAAAAATATGTTAATATGAACAGACGATTGTATTGTTGTTTTATTGATATGAAACGTTGCTTTGATTCCATATAGTTAAATGCTTTATGGCTCAAGTTATATAAGTCGAATGTGGACGGCAAAATGTTGCGCATTATACGCAGTATGTACCAATCAGTCAAATGCTGTGTTAGACATTGCAACACATACTCCGAATATTTTAATATAGCAGTCGGGCTAAGGCAGGGGGAGATAACATCGCCGATACTTTTTTCTCTTTTCGTAGACGATCTTGGAATGTTTTTACAAAATAGACATAATGCGGGAATAAATATACAAGACATATGTTTAATTATACTTCTGTTTGCAGACGATATGGTTGTCATAGGTGAAACGCCGGAAGATCTACAACAGGCTATCGACCGTTTATATGATTATTGTAATACCTGGTGTTTGCAAGTTAACATTCCAAAAACCAAAATTATTGTTTTCCGCAAACGCGGAGCTATCAAACGTTATGAGCGGTGGGTATATGGTAACGAAAGCATAGACATTGTAAACGATTTTATATATCTGGGTGTAACACTTAATTATACAGGGAACTTTAATCTCAATACTAACACTCTGCGTGGTAAGTGTCTAAAGGCACTTAATATATTGCTATCAAACTTGAAAAACTATAGTTGTACACCTAAGGTAGCTTTACAGTTGTTTGATGCGTTTGTTTCTTCAATTATTACATACTCGGGCGAAATATGGGTTTTTTCAAAGTGTAGCGAGTTGAAAAAATTGCACCTTAAATTCTGCAAAGCTGTTCTTAGTGTAAGGAAATCAACTTCAAATGTAAGCGTTTACGGCGAAGTTGGTAGACACCCGTTATATATTAACAGATATGTACGCATAGTAAAATATTGGTTTAAAATAACTAAAAGTGAAAACATTATATTACGATCCATACTGGAAGAAGGTTTGGCTGACTTAAATGATAATAAATGTAACTGGTTCGGAAAGGTCAGGGAGTTACTATGTAAATACGGATTCAATTATGTGTGGTCTAATAACTTAAAAATAAATGAGGCAACTTTTTTGTCTTTGTTTAAACAAAGAGTTATCGACGAATACCTACAAGAGTGGAAACGAGATATTGATGATAAGAGGGTACTCATTGTTTATAAAGCATTAAAAACAACCTTTTCTCTTTAATCATATCTCGAGACGATTTTGTTAAGAAATCTAAGAATGGCGATAACGAAATTACGCATCTGTGCACATAACCTTAGAATTCAGACAGGTAGATATGATAGAATGGAAAGAAATATGCGACTCTGCCAATTATGTGACAGCAACGAAGTGGAAGACGAATTCCACTTTCTGTTGAAATGCTCCAAATTTGTCCAAATCAGAGAAAACTACATTAAAACTTATTATAGAGTCAGACCTAGCATGTTTAAACTCACGCAGTTATTAACCACACAAAGTAGAAGTGAAATGTTCAAGTTAGGCAAGTTCATATCAGAGGCACTAACTATTCGCCAAGTTTATATTCATAGTAATGTATAATTGTGTTATATGTATAACTGTAGTGTTATATGTATAAATGTAGACTGAATTAATTATGATACATTATGCTATAAAGTGATAGGCTGCATGTAACCATGCTGTGTAACTATTGTATGCTGATGTAGTTGTTGCATTAACATTAAGTATAAATAAAATTCGGTATTCTGTGTAATACTAACATTTAACTGTGATTCAAATTGTATTATGTTTTGTTCTTTAAAAGGATACTGATTTATTTTATTGATCATGTTGTGTAACTATTGTATGCTGATGGAGTTGTTGTATTAACATCAAGTATAAATACAATTCGGTATTCTTCGTACTAATAACATTTTACTGTGATTCAAATTGTATTATTTTTTGTTCTTTAAAAAGATATTGATTTATTTTATTGATCATGTTTTGTAACTATTGTATGCTGGTGGAGTTGTTGCATTAACATCAAGTATAAATAAAATTCGGTACTCTGTGTACTTCTAACATTTTACTGTGATTCAAATTGTATTATTGTTTGTTCTTAACATAGATTTTGATTTATTTTATTGATCATGTTGTGTAACTATTGTATGCTGATGGAGTTGTTGCATTAACATTAAGTATAAATAAAATTCGGTATTCTGTGTAATACTAACATTTTACTGTGATCCAAATTGTATTATTTTTTGTTCTTTACATAGATATTGATTTATTTTATTGATACAACGACATATTAAAGCAGTTCCATATATAGCTAGATACACTGTTATCATGTTTGTCTAAAATAGCTGTAAAGTTCATCCATTACCAAATTATGATATTTCTGTAAGAAAAAACGACTTACTATATTCATGTATTTTGTATTATCATTTTGTTTAACACTAGAAACTGTAAAGTTTATGTGTAATAAAATTCTGTTCTGTTCTGTTCTGTTTGATACAAAATGTTGTACATGGCGTCAATATGAAACGGGTTGATGAAAAATGTATGAGCATATAACCTACACATAATGTTATAATTGTAAACTTTCACAATTATATATCTCTTGCATATACATTTTTTTCACGCGAAATAAAGCCGGTGGACCAAAAGTCGACACAACATTGAGTTGGTACTATTAAATTATTAAGAAATCCCGATGGTGAATTGCAAATTATGCAACGTCTATATCGTCTTTGTAAGCACTAAATGGGTGATCTATTTTATAGGTTTTTCGCTCCATTAATTTGTCAAAGAGTGTTCTGGGAATGCGCGATTCTTTTCTGGCGGTCAAGTAAATTGACCGGCGTTAAATAGTTGTTAAAGGGTGCATCTCCGTCTAAATGCTGGCCATGCAAATTATTGATTCATGAATAACGTTTGTGGAGTGGTGCATATATGTCAACAAAATGCAATATACATACAGATAATTGTGTCATTTATATTTTGCAATCCCGCTTTGGTTATTGTGGAAATCAATGACATTAAATTTGAAATCTATTTCCATTAATCATTAAACAATATAATAACATGTTTTAGAAAAGGACCCCAAGTGGGTAATCTGTTATAAAACAAATCAGACACACAGGTGGGAATAAACCAATCTTTTTTTCATACTTAAAACATGACAAGAAAGTGAAATATAATAGGCAAAATAATATATGCACATGCTCCAGAATTCTATTTTGTACTAAACTGCCTGACGCATATTTACATCTAGCTCAATTCCGAAAAAAACGTCGCGTATGAACACATCCGCAGCCATAAGTGGATTATTAAACAATAGTGTACATATATATATATATATATATATATATATATTCATGAGTTGCCGAATGATGTATAAATGATGTACGACTTCCATTTCGAGAATTAAATTAAATAAGTTACCATTTACTTGTAATCGTTTTAAGTTCATCCAAAAGAAAAGGAGCAAACGTATTGCGCGAAATCGCACGTATTTTGTGTAAATTCAATACCATGGCAGATATAAATTTATTATTGATCATCGTAAATATATTTTAACGTGTTTATTTGAAGCACGCCTATAATTGGAAAGTGCTGTTTTAATATAAATACATTACTACAAGTTTACCCGTGGAATTCATTCGCAATATGCATGTTATCGGAGCAATATTGTCCATGACTTAAAATTATTTTTTGTCAAGACTCAATTCAGTTTTCTCTACATTGTCATGAAATGTTCTCGTATAAAATCTTTACCTCTGTGAGCATATAATATTGCAAGAGTGCAGGCTCGTCCGTAATTATGCCTGAAAGGAAAATGTCCGTCTTGCGTTAATTTGCATGATTACATTAACACACTAATTCTGGTAACACCATAATTGCTTAATAACGTATTGTCTAAAGATGTTTTGGTACATTAATTGATATTTTATGTGAACACATTGCTATTTTGAGCTAGACTCAATGTTTAGTGCAACGGTATGTAACTAAAAACTCGTCCATGAAAATTGTTTGCACCAGTAATTTTCATGCTGTTATCATGGGGTGTTAAGTTAATTTTCACAGAAAGTTTAATATTTTAATAACTTATTTACTTTATTTAATTTAGTATATAACGTATTGAGTATGTATGGTTTTAAGTAATAGAAAGACCTTTCTTTACATTATGTGAAAACCCGTAAAGAACATCAACTGATTACTGTCATACGTGTTTATTTGTATAGTAATGAAAGTTTCAAGTGTTATTGTTTTATTAGCAGTACTATGGAAAAGGTGCCTGTGTAATGATCATATCAATGAGATCTGTTAGTAAACATTCAAGTACATTTTATGTATACAGGGTGCAGGATGAACGCGGTTTACACCAGGACCTGACATAATGTAAAAACATCAAGAAAATCTTCAGTGCATAAATGACAGTTTTTTGTAGTTTCTGCCTTCTGCCCTAGACATGAATCCTGGAATACGTTCGGAATCGATGGAGAGTAAGTTGGTTCCTTTTTCCTTATTCAAATAAGGATTAAGGAACAATCTTCATTCCTTATTAAAGCATAGCATATCTTATATAGGGTTTTAAAGAAACTTAATGCATATAATTCTTAGGTGAATCTAAACAAAATAACTCGAATACATAACCATTATGTATTCAGTTACATGTTCATGTTTCTTCTTCGGGCTTGCAATGATTTCTTGTTTAAACCGAATCGGCTTTTTTATTCGAATACTTACTTCACATCAACAGAACCTAAAGCATATAACATTATTTTACATTTTTGTGATACAAAATACAATCAAGCATATTTCAACATGTTTAATTTTATATATAATTCACAGTCAGCTTTAATAAACACAAATAAAGTCAGTTTAATATTTTATATTTGTTTATGCCTTTTTGCAGTCTCATTCAAGTCATACACGTAATGTGTCTATTCAGCAGCATAAATGATACATTTTCCCAACAAGAAGTCCACGTTTAATTATCAGTGTTTGAAGAATGTATCGTGTGTGTGCGATGAATTCCAGTGAAAAGCATTAAGCATTCAAATATATCTATATGTACATACATAAGAAAATGCATTCACAAGAATATTCTGTGTCTAAAAGGCGTTTATAATAATTAATATTTTTTTAAATGTTATCATCAATGTCTTATACAATTAATATTCATTATATACATTATCAATTAATACGTTTTAGACATCTTTATTTATTTTATGTTATGAATAAACATATACTTTTTGTATCACAATAGATGTATAGTTGATATCTTTCGATTGGGCTGGTATTTTCATTGTTCGAATTATATTTTTATTATTAATATTTATTTAGGATGCTACTTGCACATATTTTTATGTAAATATGTGTTTCATTCAATATCAAAACTGTTACTTATTGCGGTCTAAATAAACTTCAAATAAAACAAAAAAAACACAATCGATTGGTGATAGGATATCAAAGTTTGTTGTTGTTTTTTTCAGTTTACATAACATTTCTTACTTTTATGCACAGTTTAAGTATTTTTACAAAAAGCCAGACACTTGTTTTTATACAAAACTGTTTCAAGAAAAGACAGGTGCACTAGAAAACATATATCTTTAACAATTATGATAAAAGTCATTTTACATGCAAAATTAATTCGGTCTAAACAATCTAAAAATAAAACAAACAAAACACAATCGATTGGTAATAAGAACATCAAAGGTTATTGTTAATGTTGTTTTAGTTTACATAATATTTCTTCCTTTTACACACAGAAATAAATGCTTATTTTCAGAGCACAAAATAGATTTGTTTTTAAACAAAACTGTTTAAAGAAAAGACAAGTGCAATATAAAACATATATCTTTAACAATTATTATAAAAGTCATTTTACATGCAAAACAAACAGGGATAAACACATGTTATAACACATTCTGATACTGTCTTACATCTCCACGAGTATAGCATTCGTACACGACGGATGCGATTACAATAACATAAAAGAGAGCACATGGACTTGCTAGGATATTTTTCACTTACATAGCAATACGTTACACAATACCTGCATAATGCACGTCACCTACTAAGTTTGTGGTAATAAAGGGTCATAAAGGCCTCTTGTTTGTTCCAGTTATTTTTATATCATCTGCAAACTAATTTACATGTTTACAATCATGGTCACACACAGACTAGTTCCCCTATTTCGACCCTGGATCTGAAATGAAAAGAAAGAAATTGTAAGTAAACGCGTCCTGTACATGCATACAGTCATAGATAACTTGGCTCATGCCATTCTTCACATCGATTGTTATTCTAAAAAGACGTAAAGTACCAACCCAATCTACGGATCTGGTGCACATTTTGCGTCTGCAAGTCGGTCATTGTCATCTCCTTCAAATTTATTTTGCATCTGCAATAAGAGAACATTATTTTTAATCAGCAATCGATGCATGCAGCATACTTGCAGTGGATACGCTGAAGCAATTCTAAATGATTCAATCAAGTGTGTACGTGCTCTTCCTATTAACAACACATAAACGATTTCGATCAGTAAGGACGACAGTAATAATTTTCTATTAGCAGATTAACAAATCTAGATTGTGTATGTATACCGTTTATGAATTGATATAAAACAAAAAAGATTCACACACACTCTGACAAGTATCATTCGGAAGAATCTCATAATATCACATAAGGATTTCGGTTATGATTTCCAAGTCTGCTATAATATAATATGCTTACGATTTTCCTTGGATTTTGACCAACATCACTTTCCCCGGTGCCTTTTCGAACATTTCTTCGGTGGACAAAGAGAGGTCAGACGGAAACGGACGCCAGATGCCCTGGGGGTCACACACCTGCCAGGTCGCCGTTGGCTCTTTATACGAAAAATAATTATGCATGTATTTCTTCTATTTGAGCCGTTCTCTGTGAAAGGGGGGTTGTGTATGTACGTCAAGTGTCGTCCAAGATTAGCCTTTGCAGTCCGCACAGGCTAATCAGGGACTACACTTTCCGTCGTAACTGGATTTTTGCTAAGAGGAGACTTTCATAAAACGAAAGATATCATAAATGCGGAAAGTATCGTCCCTGATTAGCCTGTGAGGACTGCACGTGCATTAAACCCGCTTTCCACAGAGAGAAGCTAATTTGTTATATACACTCGTCAAATCAAGTTTAATTTTACAAACAAAAATATAACGAACATTATTATAGTATCCTAATGTTTTTTTGTTTATTTTTATTATCATTATAATACAAAGTATTATTATTGTTATTATCATTATTATTCATAATTTGTTGTTATGATGGACATAACTAAAATTTGATACATTACTTTGCCCTTGCGAAATAAAGCAGAAATACGAACCTTTCACTTTTTCGCTGTAAACGAAAAATATTTCAATTATTTAAATGACGCAGAATTTTATTAATTTCCAAATTATATATACATGCAATTTACATATCTATCAACCGATTCCTAAATTTAAAAAACTTTTCTTGAAAGCCAAATGTAATGATCACAGGTTTACTAAAATCGGTTTTATTCTCTCACAATGTCCGAATAACGATTAAATAACATATGAATTATTGACAAATGTATAATAATGATATTGTTGATTTTGTTGAGTTGTTGTAAACAGAACATTATACTTACACAAGTTTTACGTGATACTTATTTCTGTAACCGTAGCTGTAATTTCCCCGTACACCGTGAATCCATAGGACCTGTGAATGTGTTTTATCTGAACAGTATGCGTATACATAACAGTTATTCTTTATTTCAAAACAGTAAATACAAAATTGGTATATAACGATAAAGTAACTTACTAAAAAACAGGCGAAACGTTAAAAAGTATATGATAATTGGTGAACAAACTTAAAGTACATCAACATTATTATCGTAAAGATATCATAAACATCAAAATGGACACATACATAAACGACGCTGCCATCAATTTTAGTGACTACTCCGGGATTGCCCGGCCCTCCATCCTGGTCCTTCCACTTCCAGTCGGGGCCTGCAAGTAGTACACATTTGGTATTTATCAGATAAGTGTGGACTTCTTGGGTCCGTCTTATTAGATATATAAAATAACTTAGCAACAACATTGCGTATTTAAGCTTACTAAATACCTCGTTCAACCACCGCTCCGATTTTCATTATGGAATGGTCGACATACTTCTCCTCTGTAGGTTTAACGTCGTACTGACCAGAGACTCCATACCGACACTTTTCTTCGTCGCCATTCTCCCAGATAATGGGCAGATATCCTGAACAAATGAGCCGCGTTCTGAGATAACTGGGCTTAATGCATGTGCGTAAAGTGTCGTCCCAGATTAGCCTGTGCAATCCGCACAGGCTAATCAGGGACGACACTTTCCTCTTTTATAGTATTTGTAGTTTCAAGGAAGTCCCTCCTTACCGAAAATCAAGTTTAGGTGGAAAGTGTCGTCCATAAATTAGCCTGAGCGGACTGCACAGGCTAATCTGGAACGACACTACGCACATACATTAAGCCCAGTTTTCTCAGAACAAACCTCGAATTATTTACAGTCTATTCATATTTCGTATTTAATCTTTAGGGTATGATGAAATTATTATTAGCAATAGCTGAAAACAAAATGTTAGTTTACAAGATAAAACTATGAAATAACATTACTACCATTCTGCCGTTTTCCAATCACTTTGCCAATCTGGTTAAGACGTTTACGAGCCTCCTCCCAATTCGGATTCGCTTTCACAGGCGTCGCAAAGTCGAGTTCAGCCACTTCGTCGATTTCATCTTCGACCGATGCTTTGTCAACTTCTGTTTCCTCGGATCCGGCATGATTCAGTGGAATGTTTTCTTCTTGAATTGGTTCTTCGCGGAGTTTTAAAACTTTAGATCGCGTTGAACGCGATTTGGCGCCATTTTCGGTTTTTGAATCATCAGACGCCTTGGCTTGATGTTCATGTGTTTGGCTGCCTTCAGCAACATTGCGCGTAAGGTCTCTCGCCGAATTAAGCATTTCGTGATTGTTGTGAACTTCCGTGCCTTCGGTTTTCACACTTTGAGAGCCCATACGGTTTTTCTCGGTAAAATTTCCATCCGATTGTTTTTCTTTCGTGGTTTTCATGTGTTCCTGCGTTTTAACATCATCAACGGACGCTTGTTCCGTCTGTGTCTTAGAGCGTTCGTGTTCCCTTAACGTGTGCGCCTTCTCTTGCTCTTTAGGCTTAAAGTTGTCAATATTTGTTGACATCTCTACCTACAAATACACAATCATACAAATATGACAACGGTATAGAATGTGCATAAATCGTAATAGGACTAACGCTGTATTTTATATTCAAAGCATATTTTTAAAAGATATACCTACCTTGGATAAAGGATGAAAATCAGTATTCTGTAGTTCTTCTTTCGCCTGATCGTGACTTTGTCTACCGGCTTTTATATTTTCTATATATGTGTCCAGTGCCATCTGTAAAACAAAAATAATCATTGACAAACATTGCACACATTAAAACACGTTACTAAATTAATGTACGCTAAAATTATTGAGCATTTAAATCAATATGTAATTCCTTAACTTCTGATGTACTTGTTTCGTCCGATACAGAGACCTTATTCCATATGGCATGTCAAATCATTTATTGATAACATACCTGCACTCGGAAGTGTTCTACTAAATAATCCACGTGTTCAACGTTAAATACTCTGTTATTTGAGACCTTCGCCAAAATGTCCTAAAACATATCATATTGAAATAATAATTAGCATTGATTAAAGCCAAGAACACAAGGCAACATCTTAACATCTTATCCGTAACCGCATGGTAATCTTTTAATCTGACGAATGCAAACAAAAGAATAATAATTAGACGCATTAAAAAAATGTCATACTTTTATATAATTTATATAATTTTTTACAATAAAACATGCGAATGTAAGCAAAGCGATAGAAATTGGCAGCATATAAAAAATATACCGTAATATTGTTCACATTTATTTTCAATTGAAATTCATTTATTTTACCTGACAAGAACTTGGATTCACGAGCAAGCAGTCGATTCCATGAAGAACGTCCCATTTCGAAACAAGAAGGTCATGCAATTCTTGGATTTCTCGGTTCGCCTGTTCAAGGAGCATAATATTAAAATACAAACACACTTTGCATTACGACTTTTTATATAACAATTGAGTTACTTATGTCAGAATATTTCGTTTGAGTATGTTTGTACCAAAACAAGAAATATTGTCAAACCAGTTTGATAAAAAAACTTTCGTCGGAAAGAAAAAATATAGATATGAAATTAAATATATAAATGGATTGCCATAACAAATGATTTACAAACCATATCATTTGAGTTCATGACATCCTTCCCATACAACTTTTGTTTTTCAGTCACAAACCCGTCAGATATTACGATTATCCTTGGGCGAACGGTCACGTGGTTAAGTCTTAGATTCCCACCTGTAATTGATTGGTCGCTATAAAGTATCAACACTTATTACCAATATAACATCAATTTTGACTTGTGCCGTAGTTTAAAATCATATACAAATTCAAAATCCAGCGAACAACTTTCAATTTTACAAGTAATCATTCAAAAGATATTATTTAATGATTTGAACGAATATCATGTCAAGTAAGTCGAAAGAAAAATCCAACACTTTTGTGTAATACTAAAATTAAGCCGCGCTCTAGAAAGTCTGGGCTTTATGCACGTGCCTGACATGTGGTCACATATTAGCCTGTGCTGTCCGTACAAGCTAATCAGGAAAAAGAGAGAATAAAGGGTTAATGTTGATTATAGATTAGGTTTATCATGCGAGACTTAGAAAACAAAAAGCACGAGCCTTGGCGAGTGCTTTTTCGTTTTCGTGCCGAGCATGATAAACTTGATCTATAATCAACACTAATCTATTATTCTTTTTATACCACTTTTTATTCAGTGAACCTTTTTATTTAAACAAAATTAGTTTTCATGAGTGTTTGTCGTACTTTGATAATGACTGTAGTGTAACCAATGTCAGTGTATTACTCCGCGTTCCAAAACTAACCGCTGATCAAATAATCATTTTTGTAAATCGGAATATCGTTCTGTGACAAAGAGTCGTGCATTATTAATTACAATTTAAAGGGATCTTTTCACGGTTTGGTAAATTGACAAAATTGAAAAAAGTTGTTTCAGATTCGCAAATTTTCGTTTTAGTTATGATATTTGTGAGGTAACAGTATTACTGAACATTTACCATAGTCCAATATAGCCATTATATGTATCTTTTGACGATTCGAAAACCTAAAAATTATAAAGCGTTGCAACGCGAAACGATTGAATAATTTGGAGAGTTCTGTTGTTGTCGTTTAAATTTACGAAACTACGAAGATTGCTTATATTAGGTCTAAAATACTTCACCTGTGTACACTCGACGGAATAGCCGAGAGGGCTAACTCGTTTTACTTCAGACTAACTCCAGGACTCCGGCGGTCACTGGTTCGAGCCCTGGTACCGGCTACTTGTTTTTCCTTTTTTAATTTTATTCTAGATTTTTTACTGGAGCTTTTAAGATCCAATGTTTACATTTATCAATATAAAGCATTTAATGACAAACTTTAAAATATGCCAAAATCTGTGAAAAGGCCACTTTAATTCATATTAAATTGCAAATCTACAAGTTTTATAACATTAATATAACATTTAGTTGTTATATACAAGGAACTACATTTGTAAACAACGTAGCCTAACACCACACACAGGTGAGAAGGTGCGTGGGAAAAAAGTAGTCCCGATTCGACACGTGCCGTGGTTTATAGCAGAAATTTAATTAACGGGGCTTGTATCAACCGCAATCGCTGTAAAATTGGGATAAAAAAAAACTTTAAACGCACAATTCCAAATAAAAGGAAAGTTATGGCGCACCAAAGGGGTCGAAACTTTAACTTATGCTGCAGCAGAAAAAAATTCCTGCCCGAGCAGCATGTTTTCTGCGGCAGCAGAAAAATCCTGCTCGACCAGCATTTATTTTTAGAATAAGCCCTTGAACCCGTCAGCCAATCAAATTTGAGCTTACAAACGGACGACATAAGCTTCCTCTACAGAAACGGAATAGACCTGATAATAGCTTTAGAAAAACTGCAACAAACTCATAATCTGTGTTTTTATCAATTATTATTAAATTCTGATCCTTTTTTTCGTAGTGTTTCATAAAATACCGGCAATCTGATTCTGATTGGCTGATGCCATAATCTAAAAATAAATGCTGGTCGAGCAGGATTTTTCTGCTGCAGCAGAAAAAAATGCTGCTCCAGCAGCAAATTACTGCCCGAGCAGCATCGATATGCTGCTCGGGCAGTAATTTGCTGCTCGAGCAGCATTTAAATGCTGCTCGAGCATTTTTTTCAGCAGCAGAAGTTAAAGTTTCGACCCCTTTTGGTGCTCCATAGAAAGAAGCGTCCCTAATAAGCCGGTGCGGACTGCTTAGGCTTATTTAGGATAATACTTTATGCACATGAATTACGTTTTCTTAAAGTGCGGCTTAATTTTATAAAAGTGAATATACCTCGCTTGGTCAGCTCCGTAAGACACAGTGCCAATCCCAGCCACAACGGCGATGTTTCACCAGTGGTAAGGTTGTCTAGGTTAAAGAAAAAGCGTATGATGTTATATGTGAGGTATTGAGCCTCAACGTTGAAATATTAATTTCTATGTAAGTCTTACTATTTAAAGACATTAAACACTTTGCAAAAACTACTTCAGCTTCTTTCAGTTACTTTTGTTTAGGAAATTTACTGTTGAAAAACCCAATTTTGATGCAAACAAAGTATAACGTCGAATACGAAATCTTAGATAGCGTTAACATTGTCGGACAATCAAACGGATATTCATACCACATACCGAGCTGATTGCGGATCAAATCGTAGTTGTTTGTCAAATGTTGTAGTACGGCATTCTTCTTGCCGAATGTTACCAAGGAAACATTTTCTTCCAGCTCGTGTTCGATAGAGTTCTTTTCAATTCCTGAAAATGTTCTGGCATTTTGAAACAAAGTCGGAATCAAAAACGTCACTTATTATTTTTGTAATAAAAGATTGATTAAAGTCAAACAGTGTTGATGACAGAGTATTTGGAAATATGACTCGATTGAAACTGATGAGACTGAATTTCAATAAATATATATAGCTTACTCGAAAATAGAATGGTCAAGTGCTGTGTAACGCGTTGAGAAAAATGTGTACTTTAATTTTAAAATCATGTATCGTCAAGCCTCGCCATGCGAAGCTTTTTTCACTTTGCCGGATATATTAAAGTAAACAAATAACTGAGCTTAAATTTTCTATGAATTAATTGTTACACAAAGATTCGTTTGACCGAAAAATGAATACTGTGTACCCTACCATCTAATAGCCGCAAGATCGCATCCTTTGCCTCTTGCAAAGGTTCACCCTCCATGCTTCCGGACAAGTCTAGGCAAATTGCAGTATCTGTGCCCTGTGACTTCACATCACCGCAACATTCAGCTTGACATAAAAAAATGCAATAATAATCATTAATGGGACGTGCTGGGACGTGCTCTGTAAAAGGGGGTTTAATGCATGTGCGTAAAGTGTCGTCCTAGATAAGCCTGTGCAGTCCGCACAGGCTTATCGGGGATGACACTTTCCGTTTAAACTGGATTTTTTGCAAACGAAAAGGTCCATAAAAGCGGAAAGTGTCGTCCCTGATTAGCCTGTGCAGACTGCACATGCTTATGTAGGACGATACTTTACGCACATGCAGTTAACCCCCTTTTTACAGAGCACGGTTCATTTATATTATTTCTCATTTATTGCACTGCAATTAAGTTATTTGCTTGAACTGTATAGTAATATCTTATGTTATCAAAATTTTAGTATGAGAGGATACATATAAGCAATATCACAGCTATTATAACAACTAGTTATGCTCTGAATACGCTACCAGTCTTGAGAGCAGATTTATAAATATACATGTTATTTTTACCTGATTCAGCACACGTTTGTAGCAATGAAGACAGAAAAGCATCAGTAACCATTCCATCGTTAGTATCTGAAAATATTTCATAATTTTAATTAATACTAATATGAACAACTAACAAACCAACTTGAATTATATTTATATAAAAATGGATATGTGACATTTGTAAATGTTTTCAAAAGAAACTGCATATTAAGCATTTTTTTTCATCACACCAACTGCCAATCTTTTCGCATACCTGATTCGAATGGCTTGGACGGCTCGTCGAAAGGCTTCTCGATTTTTCTCGGACCGTTTAAGACTAAATCTCTATTCGAAAATGATATTGATCCATGATTAGGAACTTCGCGTGTGTCTTGACTGAGTCTGAAAAATAGTTGCATCAGAGAATTACAAAAATGTATAAGCTGTGCGTACAGTTATCAACATTTCATTTATCATTATTTTGGCTGAATATTTTCAACATTCAGTTCAGCACTCAATCATATCATGTTTCGCAATTTAACCAATTATCATCACTCATAATTAAAGGCTATTGAGGCATTGCATGGATTCACTTCGCCTTAAGATATATATCCGTCTAGTGTGCTAAAGCCGCAAACATTTACAAAAGTAAAAGACGCCAGACACACACGCACACACACCTGTTGTCAACAGAGCCGTGGTACTTCCTCAGGGGAGATGCTGTTGGAGGCTGGCTTTTGGGCGAGACATTTGGTTTACTTGAGCTTGCAATCCCATATGTTTTCCCTTTGTCTTCTGATCAAGTAATAACATTTATTGAGTATAAAGAACGGCAATACGAAATTAAATTATACACAATATGTCATTTCTTTACATTTATCGACTTTCTTTTTTCCTTAATACATGAGCTGTTTATTGCTTAATGTTATATAATCATCTTTGTGATATGACTATTTTTTCATTTAAAATAAGAGATTAAATTTCGGTGAAAAAAATCGTAAAATTTGGCTGTAAATGTGGAATTATGAAATTACAGTACGTACGCTTATCTGAGAGAACATATCTGTAATTGTATCCGTGTCGATTATCCTCTTCAAATGTGGTTGTTAGTTTACGTAAAAACTTATATGGCATAGGTCTCTTATCTGATGAACTTTCTGTTGCATCAGGCGCATCTGTTCTGGAGGATGAGACAATAGTGAAGTTCAAGGCTGTTGGTTTTGTCCTGTTATTTGTAGTGTGTCCTTCTGTGACACTTCTTTCGCTCTCATTAGTCGTTGATGTTTCTGCCGTACTTGCATCTAGTTTTCGTGGTGTGGGGGTCGCTGTACCGTCTTCCTTGTGTCGAGTTATGTCTTCCTTTTCGAAAGGTTTTCCCTTTCCTGATTTAGCTCCGACGTCCGCAGTGTTTATACCGAGAGGCAAACCCTCAGACTGCGTATTACTCTCTTGAATATTACTGTGACTATCTGCCAATTCCTTCGAAGGTGTTGAATGTAAATTAATGTGTCCGTTGTCCGCGACATCAACCCTCATTATAGAGACCTCCCTCTTACTAGCTGGTGTCTCAAAATCTCCATCATCGTCATACCCTTCCTCCACCTCCTCCTCTTCCTCGTTGTCATCATCGTCGCTGCTGCTATCCTCACTTGTTTCTACGTCATTTTCTTCAGTATCTCTATCGACAGTTACGTTCCGTACTGTCTTCAGGACTTGTTGAATCCCAACTTTTAAAATATCTTGATGGTTACCGCAAACAGGACATTGGTCAGCTAATCCTTTCTTTTCAGAAGAATGATTTCTCACATCACTGGGTTGAATTACAATACATTGCTTCTGGATAGAATCTACCTTTTCAGTTAATTTGTCGATCTGGGTTTAAAATAGGAATACTCTAATGAACTAATAGTGTATATATACACATGGCTTATAACTGTTATTTCTGATTCAAATAAAATGCCTACATATATTTTTTGCATTAGTTATACTTATATTATAAACTTTATTGTAGCAAAAAAACAGTTGCGGACAAATGTAAAGTCTTATTGACCAAGTTTTTGAATAATATTATGAGTTATATTTTATAGACAATCTCGAACAAAATATTCTTATATACATCAAATCAAAACATACGGTCGAATGACAACCAATTGCGTATTGACGATCTTACAATATCGACGTTTTATGCCATAAGCAAAAATGGTAATAAATTGAAATCACTAGCTACGTTGAAGTAAGCATTGAAATCACTAGCTACGTTGAAGTAAGCATTGAAATCACTAGCTACGTTGAAGTAAGCAAAACTGTTTTAATGTAGAATGGTGCTTTTGTTTTAAATACGTCGCAAATTACTTGGCTGTAAATGTTTTTTACAAAGCTCTAATATCATTTTAGAAAGCAATCACTAGATGAATCATTAGTGTTTCCAATGTTTAAATATAAATGTGATTATTTAAAATCTTCATTCAATATGATATAATGCCCCAAAAACTTTATACATGCATAATAATGCAGACTGCCAACTTGTTGCTAACCTTTTTATGCAATCTGCGGACCATACGATGCAACTCATTGCCATCATCATTTGCTGCACGTTTCTTATTTCGGGGGCTTTTACCCACACTTGATTCGTCACCCATCACTAAGAATACAAAATAGCACGTGCAATGTGATACGTATGCTAAATCTGCAATAAGAGAGAGATAGGAGTACAATGTACAGGTCGTCGATTCGAAACAAGACAGTTTGTCGGGTACACCAATGACATGTACTTTTACGCGTCACGATAAAATCAACTAATTGTCGTACTGCATGTAACGCTCACATGGAGATAGAAATCGCAGTTATTAAATGCATAAATAGAATATCTAACAAATATTACAACTTCAATATCGTATTATATGGATTTGCCTTACACGTAAAAATGGATTTGAATCTATTACAAAATATCGTTTTGACAATTCAATTTTAATCGCAAGTTTTAATGTCAACAAAAACGGGTGATTACTCAAGAGGACATTAGCTTGTTTGTTGATTTTGAATTTCGCTCAAACCAAGCGATATCAGAGATAGAAAGTAGGAAAAATTTCCGAATAGGTCAAGATGAATTTTTGTTTTGGCACACAACTTCTAAATAAACAAAAAAGACTTCCGTACTAGATAAAAAAATCAGGTAAGATTTAAAATAGTATAAGCATACTTTCAACGAAATATTTTAGTTATCAACGAAATCGAAGATATGATAAAACTTGTTTAACAAATAAACAATGCTTATATAATTAAAAACAAACGCACTTATATTTTTATCACTTGTATCAAATCGATATTCAATATCAATAAACGGAAAACTGATAAACTATGGAGGGGTCAGTAGATATCCTGCACGTGCTTTATTGTATCCAAACTTCCAACTTACAGATTGCATCTGCGATTGGGATAACTTTCAACACTCTACATTATAGAAACACATTATAATCGCCATTGTGTTTTAAGTGCCTTTATGTAATAACTACTTAGGAGTCTTTACTGCATGTAGTATAAGACTTATTTTCGAATGACGCGGCTCATTTAATACCACAGGAGTCTGGCTACATGCGACATTCTAAAAATGTGTCCTCGAACCCGGGACATTTAGTTTGCGAGTCCCACATTGATCCACTGCACAATTAAAGTGCTTCCTAAGTGGTGTGTCCCTGTTTTCTTTACACTGGTAAACATATCTTATAGACGGTGACGAGGAAGTTATATATAGAATTCTTAAAATAAGTTAATAAAAAAAATCGTGTTTTTTCAGGCTTTTTAAATCAATGTAGGCAATTGTTGTATAAATCGACGCGTTTGCATTCCAGCTGGCTTAAATCACAGGAAAAAATGACTGCTCGTATCTCTTTTTCTCTGCCAACTTTTGAGAATTTCTTTAAACCCTCGTATAGCAAGATTGTAGAGTTGTCTAGTGCGATTATTTGCCCGCTATATAAGAGAGCGTTGCACGTCATATCGCATACTGTGTCAAATACAAAAACACATTAAAATGTGTTCAAATGAAATATAAACAATACAAATCACATTAAGCTAAATTTTTATATTCAGCTAAATGCGGAAGATATAAAGAATTATTATAGAAATAATTATTTTATTTATTTATTCTACTTTCGATTTGAATTTTTTTCATCAAGAACATAATTTCCTCCACATGTTAACATTGTTACATTTTCACAAATCTTAGTCAAATTATATAACCACTTTAAACTGTATATCTTACTTGTATGCCAACAAAAGCTGCGTCTATTCAAACTGAATTCCATAAAATTGTATATTCAATCAATATTTATATTATTTAGCGTAAATTTAAAATACGTATCTAATACCTGACCGGAACTAAACAAATCAATTGTTCGCATATTTTAACATCATTATGTTTAGTCTTAGTAATATTTCATTAAATTACCTGTATGGAATCCTTTAACGAAAAAATGTAAGAGTTTATGCTACAAGTTAAAACAAAAGTGCATATGAAAACCCGATGCTAATTTTAGACCGAAATCGAAAGTACAATTGTAATTTATCTATCAAATATTCAGGATTTGTCAAGGGCAAATAAGGCGTGTAACTGTTCAGTTAAATTATTTTTAAGAGTAATACGTTTATTGAATAGCTGATTCAAAGTTAAATACCTCTAATGAACTTCGTGCCTTATTTCGTACATTTCAGTTACCCCTATAGGTCTCCGAGAATGTGCTTAAAACTACGATAATATGGTCAAATTCAAAACAAGATATTTGTTCTTATATTAACCTCTACTGTATATCCTAACTGTCCCTGTGAAAGAGAGTTAATACACACGCTTTGCATATGTTAGTCCCGGTTTCGATTCCCGCGGGAAGGCTAACTGTTTTAATCAACGTTTTTATACTAATTTTAGAATCCAATTTATTCGCTAAGTCGAAATTCTCCTTCCGTATACATTACAGAAAACGTATGTTGAAATCCCAAGGTTTTAATAATTCTTTTCTGATATGTGAAGCAGTGTATGTACCATGTAAACAAAGTGATTGTTACGATAGAAGTTGATTATGAAATACCCGTCATTACATAATTATACGTGTGTTTGCACAATTGATCTATTATTTTCTGTAGCTGCCCCACGTCTTGCCCATCTGCTTGGTATTTCTTTGCCGCCCTTTCTCCCGCTTCCATTGGCGGTTTCAAATAAAGGATTGCAGACTAGGTAAGGGTGTGACCTATCCATCGCAAACGTATCGAAAAGATAACGTCTTCAAAAGGCTGCTGCTTTGTTCTTCTCCAAAGGTCTTCGTTGGTTATCTTGTCTATGGACATCGAATCTTTAGGATTTTCCTGATGACGACCTGGATTTTCTTTATGGTGGTGAGAGTGGTTCTCCAGTTTTTTGCTCCGTATGCCGTATAAGAGCCTTAACTTAATGTTGATGCTCATCGTGCTGGTTCCCTAGATGTTTTTCGCTGATAGAAGGCTGCTCGTGCTTTACCAATGCGGGTTCTGACGTCTGCATCCGTTCCTCCATTGTTGTCTAGGATTTTAATCGACCATCATCACGTGGTGAATAATGACGACATGTTTTGCTAAGAAATCGTCAAATCTCTTCGCATAGGTTGCGAAGGCAATATTAAAAGGAAATGATACGATTTTGTCAAATATTTATGAATTTATATAAAATGTGTAAAAAAAACTTATTAAACATATATTTCAATATAAATTAAAATAAAAGTTAAGAAGAACATGTTTCGAATAATTCGAAATAAGCCAGATATTTAATTCTGAAATCGAAAATGTCTGTACAGTTGAATTCATAAATATTTGACAAAATCGTACAATCTCACTCTTACATTTAAGTACATGTGATGCATTTTCACAATGAAAGCTGGAATGTTAAAAATAATTTGTAGGCGATTTCGCAAGCCTATTTCGTCTGTCGTCAGAATCCAGTACTACCAACACCCCCCCCCCCCCCCCTCCCTCCACAGTCATAATACTTCATTTGAAAGTATTGCGGGTACGAATGTTGCATAAATCAAAATAATTGGCTAGGTTGTTGTTACACATTAATAAAATCATACTGACTTAAGCTGGATCATCCCTTTTTAAAATTCAATACAACACTACAAACATAATATTTTCATAGTCTTAGGGTTGGTAGTGATATCAATATCTCCTATTTTGACCAGCACAATTAAGGTAATATTAACACAGGAAAGTGTAATTAAAAGAAAGTAAACGTTAAACAAGTTCATGAAACAAAATTCAAGATTCAATGAACTTTAAGACAAAATAATTTCAAAGCGCTGTCAGTAAGGACGCGCATACTTGTTCTATTGTGTTGTGTTAATTAACCTATCACAAATTAAATGTTTGGGAATTCCATATAGTGTGCATGAACTTTCTACTGGAATAGGCTTTATTCTTTAATTCTTTATTCATTCTAATACAGCATCCATCAACTTAAGCTGATTTTATTTCACACCCATAAGTTACAATAAGTTTGTATAGGAGATCTGCATAGCTTTTATCGAAGAATTAGTTTTAAACAGAGGCATCACAATGTTAGACTTGAACAATACATCATATGACTATTAATCAACTGTTTCTTTACGACTGTTATGTCTTCTTAACACGATATCAGTACTATAATATCACTATTTCTACCGGGAACTACCGGTATAAAATTACACAACCAGCGTTCACTAACAATATAAACTGACCACAATAGGGTGTTTCTTTTGAATATCCTGCAATTTGCAACATAAATGTGTTGTGTCATGGGGGTCAGTAAATCTCATAAATTTCCTGGACAAACTTATTTCATCGTAGGCTTTTTCAAGTACGAAGCGCACATCTGTATGTCATAAACTACCCTACATAAATGTGCATACAGGGCAAATGATTGCAGAAATAATAACATAAGAATTCCAACCCCCACACTCCGCCCCCACACAAGATATGTGGCGATGCTTAGATTCAAACTAATGCTTAACAAATTGACAATGTGGCACTCCAATTGAGATTGCCACTGAGAGATACAACTGAGTATCAATGAACAAATTCTGGGTCAGGATATGTTTTTATAATTTGGAAACAAATATGCTCTTTATGCCAAATATAGAATCTTGTAGCCGACAAATGCCTTATAAAT
Organism: Dreissena polymorpha; assembly: GCF_020536995.1. Lineage (NCBI taxonomy): Eukaryota > Metazoa > Mollusca > Bivalvia > Myida > Dreissenidae > Dreissena > Dreissena polymorpha. The sequence goes on from NC_068358.1 coordinate 109,640,397, forward strand.
CAACACAATTTCAATAGATCTTATGTAAATGCAATACAAATATAGCAACTGCTGCTAAATAATCACTGTTTTTTAACATCCTAAAAATCAGAACACCTGTGAAACAAGTGTTTCTGAAGTAAAGTTGTAAATGTACGAGGTAATTTAAACAGTCTCCATAAACATATCAATAATACTCTTAAAAATTGACTGTTACTTAACATGTATCACATAATAATCTTTAAAAAAATAATGAATACATTTTCATGTGGTAGTGTCTTTTGACTTCTGTTTCTTTCTGTTAATTATTTTCTCTTTCTTTTGTTTCCGTTTTTCTTCCTGTTCTGCCATCCTTGAGCGATGTTTTCTGAACTTCATCTTTATCATCTTTTTCCTCTTCCTTTCTTCCTCATCTGGATCCTACACAAATTCGAAAAACAACAAGAGATGTGTTTGTCAGAAACACAATGCCCCCAATTGCGCCACTTTGAAAATTGTTTTTTTTTATTTTTGACCTTGAAGGATGACCTTGACCTTGAACTTCAACCACTCAAAATGTGCAGCTTCATAAGAACGCCGCTTTGAAATTAAAAAAAAAAAATTACCTTTGACCTTGAAGGATGACCTTGACCTTGAAGGATGACCTTGACATTGATCTTCCACCACTCAAAATGTGCAGCTTCATGATAACGCCGCTTTGATTTTATTTTTTTTACCTTTGACCTTTAAGTATGACCTTGACCTTGAAGGATGACCTTGACCTCGAACTTCCACCACTCAAAATGTGCAGCTTCATTAGAACCCCGCTTTGAAATTTATAAAAAAAATTACCTTTGACCTTGAAGGATGACCTTGAAGGATGACCTTGACCTTCCACCACTCAAAATGTGCTGCTTCATGAGATACACGTGCATGCCAAATATCAAGTTGCTATCTTAAATTTTGAAAAAGTTATGGCCAATGTTAAAGTTTTCAGACAAACAGACGCCATATATTTGACATTTGACCTTGAAGGATGACCTTGACCTTCACCTTTCACCACTCAAAATGTTCAGCTCCATGAGATACACATGCATGCCAAATATCAAGTTGCTATCTTCAATAGTGAAAAATTGAAAAATGGCCAATGTTAAAAGTTTTTTTCAAATGGACGAACAGACTGACATACACACATACACACATACTGACATACTGACTGACGGACAGTTCAACTGCTATATGCCACCCTACCGGGGGCATTAAAATTGGTTAGAAAAGAAAAGTTCATTTAAGGAGGCAGAGGAAATTTGCTCAAGCCTTCCTGCTCTGGGCAAAGGATTTATCAGAAACTGATCAATAAGTTGGTGTTGAATGCAGTTTTGTATGACACACTGTCTAATGATGGTGAACAAATGTGCCAAATGATTTTAAAATCTCACAATGAATAACATAGTTATGGTCCGGACAAGCTCATTTATGGCCATTTTTGACCTTTGAACTCAAAGTGTGACCTTGACCTTGGAGATAGCGACGTAATTCTTTTCCGCAACACACCGTCCAATGATGGTGAACAAATGTGGCAAATGATTGTAAATTCTCACGATGAACGACATAGTTATGGCCCGCACAAGCTCATTTATGGCCATTTTTTACCTTTGAACTCAAAGTGTGACCTTGACCTTGGAGATACATGTATCGACGTAATTCTTTCGCATGACACACCGTCCAATGATGGTGAACAAATGTGCCAAATGATTTTAAATTCTCACAATGAACAACATAGTCATGGCCCGGACAAGCTGTTCTGCCCGCCCGCCAGCCAGCCCGCCTGCCCACCGACATATGCCAATCTAATACCCAGTTTTTTTCTTCGGAAAACCTGGTTAAAAACATAAACTACATGCTTCCGCTTATAAAATATATACAACATCCCAAGGCTTAGGAAACATTAACCACCACGATTGTAAGCTAAGAAAATAGTTTCCGCATATATTGGTTTAGAAAACTTAAAATCAAACACCTCAGCTCTAATAAACAGAAACAACAAATCTAGGCTTAAAAAAAAAAAACCACAAGCCTTGCCTAAGAAAATCTAAACCACGTGCTTAGATTTTGACAATTTTAACCAATATATGTTGTTTTGTTTTAAAAACCTAAACCACTAGCCGTGGCTAAAAAACATAAACAAAAGGCTTTGGCTTAGAAAACATTCAACACAAAACAAGGCTTAGAAAACATAAACCAAAAGCCTAAGCCCACAAAAACATGAACCATTTGGCACCACTTACAAAGGACCTGGACCTTTCACCAAGGGTTGCAAGACTTGTGAGTGAAACATTTTTCCTATATAGCAAACATTTTAGCTAATGTATTTTTTTAATTGCATAATGAATGATAAAGTTTCAGTCCAGACAATGCTGTAATTTAACAAAATTCGACATTTGAACTGTAGTTTACAGTTTGGGTCTGACCTTTGACATGATCCACTTATAAACTATTGATTATGAATTATCTAGTAGTTTTTGTGTTGTTTGTTTTTTGTTTCATATGTTTAAAAATAAATTCCGCTGATAAGTAGCTAAAAACCATGATTACTTTCCTTTTGCTTGACTCATGTTGAAAGGGAAATAAATGTGACATAAACAATCATTTTGCACATTCATAATTACTGAACTTCATCAATTATCTGGGTGTAATAATCCATGTAATTGAAGCTCACATGAATTTGCCATTATCATTTTCCATATATCTACATAATGTTGCATGAGACATTATATATGACTCTCACATGCAGCTAAAAAAAGAACAAAGGAAAACCAGATTTGAGCTAAAATGAAACTAAAAATTTATCTGAATGGTCTGAAGATGCTTAAGTATATGACCTGTTTTAACAAATTCTGTTCAGCATGAAACACTTAAAATTCCATGTGCATATACAATAAGCACTTTGTTTTAATTTCAACTTAATAATTGTGCTCACAACAGAAATTCTGGTACAATGCAATGGCCACGACTGGTCAGAACATATCTTTGAATTTCATTTTATTTATCAAACATTATCAATATTGCTTTTCAAAACAATTTCAAATGCCCCTGCTTAAAATGGTGTTATAGGTACATAAAAACAAACTAAAATGGCACCGTGACAATCCTCTTTAATGATGCCCATCCAGTAAAAACCAGAGCTTTGTCACAGACGTGACGTATACCCCCAAGTGCAGCATTGATACAGACTATTTTGCATGCTGTCTTCACAAAATAAGAGAATCTAATTTATGGCGATTTTTAAGAATTATTATGCCATTATCATTTATGGCCTTTTTTGACCTTTGAACTCAAAGTGTGATCTTGACCTTGGAGATATCAACGTAATTCTTTCGCTCGACACACCGTCCAATGATGGTGAACAAATGTGCCAAATGATTTTAAAATCTCACGATAAACGACATAGTTATGGCCCGCACAAGCTCATTTATGGCCATTTTTTACCTTTGAACTCAAAGTGTGACCTTGACCTTGGAGATATCGACGTAATTCTTTCACGTGACTCACCGTCCAATGATGGTGAACAAATGTGCCAAATGATGTTAAAATCTCACAATGAACAACATAGTTATTGCCTGGACAAGCTCATGTATGGCCATTTTTGACCTTTTAACTCAAAATGTGACCTTGACCTTTGAGATATCGACCTAATTCTTTCACGCTACACACCGTCCAATTATGGTGAACAAATGTGCCAAATGATTTTAAAATCTCACAATAAATGACAAAGTTATGGCCCGGACAAGCTCATTTATGGCCATTTTTTACCTTTGAGATATCAACGTAATTCTTTCGCACGACACACCGTCAAATGATGGTGAACAAATATGCCAAATGATTTTAAAATCTCACAATGAACAACATAGTTATGGCCCGGACAAGCTTTCGGGACAGACCGGCAGACCGACCGACAGACCGACAAAGTGACTCCTATATAGCCCCCATTACTATTGGTATAATAAATATGCCATTAATATTATCATCACCAATACCATTTGTTTCAACATCATCAGCGTCATCATAAATACCATCATCATAAAGATAATCATCATCAAAAACATTTTTTCCTGATGTATACCTTGCCATCCTGAATGAGTTTCTTTCTCTTGTTTATCTCTTTTTGCTCCCCAAAATCTCTTTCATCCAATTTCTGAAGTGAAAAATAAATGATGTTTTTGTTTAAAAACGTTTTTTTGTTACAAATCACGATCATTGGGTACTTGATATTGACACAAAATAATACCTGATATATTCATCAAAACAAGAGGGACAATATGGCTCTAGATAAGTCATATTTGTTTACAAACTAAATATAGAACAACTACACAAAGTTACACAACAAATATTTATCCTGTGACCCTTTAGGTTTCAAAAAAGAAGACTTTTAATGTATTTACTTACACTGTAAAAGTCTATATGAATTATGAGACCCCTGAGGTATGGCTAGTTTTGACCCAAAGAACATAATTTGAATAACTTTGGTACAGGATCAATTTAGGATGATTATACCAAAAAAAATTGAAAAACACGGTCAGAGAAGATTTCAAAATTTTCCTTTATAAATCTATAAAATATCATGTTGCACCTGGGATGTGGCCAATTTTGATCCAAAATGCATGATTTAAACAAACAAAGTAGAGCAACACTGTAAAAGCTTACACAACAAATATTAAACCCCTGACACATGGGGTTTAAGAGACAATTTTTAAGGTTTCATATTTTTTTTTATTATGTGACCTCTGCAATGTGGCCATAGTTGAGCTCTGGGGGATTATTGACACAGTAAATATTAAACCCCTAGCTGTTGTGGCTTAACAAAAGCAGATTTGCAAGGTTTCATTTTTGTAAATGTTTTTTACATAACATATGCAGCTGACCAGATCATTTTTTACAACTGAAAGAGGGTGACCTAATGATAATTCCTCTTAAGTTTTGTTTAATATTCCCAGCAGTTTATGATATGTCCTTTGAATTAAATGTTTATGGAAGAGGCATGATAAAAAAGGCATCCCAAAAGCTCACCCAGTGTATTGCAGAGGACAGCTCATAAAAAAAACTTTTTCTATATAACATTCTTCTACCTTCATTTTTTGTGAATTTACCTCAAAAGTATTTATCATTTGTTTTATTGTTGACAAAACCTAAACAACTTATCAAAATATTTGGAAATAGGTAACAAAATGATCATGTAAATTTTTGCTTCATTTAAACTCTTCATTTCAACTCCTCAATCATACAGATTTTGTGACGCAAAAATAATTTAACTTCAAAGACAAGTATGATGTAAAAAAATTAAACCAATATATTATACTCAGGAATGTTATCTTAAAATTAAAAAAATGCAATAAATCACTTGATATTGTGTGGGGTTTCAAATCCAGAATAAACAAAGTGTTTGATCTAGATAATTACAGTGATATCTCATACTTTTGCTGTTGTTATAATTATTTCATATGGAAACTGAAAGATTTATCATTTGTTAATATCATTAATTATGATTTCATGTTTACAATGTCCCTACTTGCTTCATTATTTTTTGCCAGTCATTGTGTGAACTTAAAAGAAGAGTGAACATATTTTCGCATTTCAACACACAAATGTCACTCCTATAAAACTTATAAAACTTGAAAATATCCCTGTTACAGTATTCAATATTTGGCCCAAACTTGGGAACATAAGTTTTACCAGCAAATACTGCTGGTTGACTGATAAAAATCCATCTTCTAAAACTATAATCACCAACATTTCTTCAATCGTGACTACATGTGTATCACTATTTATTGATACAGTATTTATGGTCTAAGAATGAAACCAATTAGAAAATCATCCCACAAAATGGGTGGACAAAATATTCAGTAAAATGTTATATAATTTTACCTTCGATTAAAAGTACTTCTGTTGGTATTTTTTTATTTCTGCATAACTGTGATTGACTGCTTGTTCACACGTCATGCTTAATTACTTAAGGATGGATGAGACTTATTGAATTGCTTTGCATAAATTTAACATGAACTTTTCCAACAAATACGTAAACAAAATGACAATTAAAACACAATCAAATATCAGATCCTGATTAATAAATCATCATTTCTAACAACACCTAATTACTTTGCAAAATCCAAAAAAAATAACTATCACTGTTTAAAGACAACAGCAAAACAAATTACCAGTAATGATTATCATTTTGTCATTTATGCAAATTTGACATAAACATTCTGACTTTAAAAACTTGATTTTTTTGTCCAATTATAAGACACACCAGAATGTAAGAATGCAATTTTTTGTCTGAAAAAAGTAATGACTTTTATATAGGAAAATATAGTTTTTATGCATAAGACTATATTACCCCTACTATTTCTTCCTCGCTGTGTTTAACCATATATCATCTACTATTACTTATACAATAGTACAACTTCTTTATACTCGAATATTTACATTATTTTCAGTCATGTGCATGCGAATAATAAAATAGCATTTGATAACATACAGGTCAATAACCGGTAAAAAACAGATACAAATAAACACAATATATTGTAAGAACACGTAAGATCTACCTAGGGGGTGATGAAATCTATTAAACAGTATAATTCAGGATCGTATTTCTTATAACTAGAGGTTCTTTTATGAATTTACATATATTGGAAATAACTAATCTATCCCAAGAAACTATAAACTTGTGGAATTTATACAATGGGTTAATATCAAAAGTAGGGTTAATATGTTTGTTTTCAAAAATTAGTGTAACATCAGCAAATACATATGATATGATATTCGTCTTCTAAATCAGTGTCATAACAATTTAAACAATTATGTTCATTTCGTGGAATGTTGTTTTGGGCATATCTGCCAATTTGATTTCTTAACAGGAGAGCAGAGACTCTTATTCTTACAAAAAATAAACGCATACGTCTAGGAAGAAACTCTTATTTCTTCATATTCAATACAGATTTATAAAAACACAAACTTCATCTGCCTTGTGTGCTACCATACAACAACTCCTATTTCTGCCTTCTTGTGTGCTACCATAATACACCTACTATTTCTGCCTTGTGTGCTACCATACAACAACTCCTATTTCTGCCTTCTTGTGTGCTACCATAATACACCTACTATTTCTGCCTTGTGTGCTACCATACAACAACTCCTATTTCTGCCTTCTTGTGTGCTACCATAATACACCTATTATTTCTGCCTGCCTCTATGCTACCATAATACACATACTATTTCTGCCTACTTGTGTGCTATCATCACATACCTGCTTTTTCTGCCTTCATCTATGCGACCATAATACATCTACCATTTCTGCCTCTCTATGTATGCGTACACAATACACCTGCTATTTCTGCCTCCCTTTGTGCTATCATAATACACCTATTATTTCTGCCTCCCTGTATGCAACAATAATACACCTTCTATTTCTGTCTCCCTGTGTGTTACCATAATGCACCTTTTATTCCCCCCCCCCTAGTAGTTTTACTACTAAATACACCTGCTATTTCTGCTCCTCTCTATGCTACCATACAAAACCTAGTTTTTCTGCCTCCCTCCATGCTACCATAAAACACCTACTATTTCCGCCTCCCTTTGTGTTACCATAAAAAACCTACTATTTCTTCCTCTCTATGAACTACCTAATAAACCTACTATTTCTGCCTACTTGTATTCTTACATAAACACATACTATTTTTGCCTTGATATGTTTTACCATGATACACCTACTATTACTGTCTCCCTGTATGCTTCCATTAAACACCTGCTATTTCTGCTTCCTTTTGTGCAACCAAAATACACTGACTATTTCTGCCTCACTGTATGCTACCATATTACACCTACTATTTCTGCCTCCCTGTGTACTACCATAATAAACCTGCTATTTCTGCCTCCCTGTATACTACATTGTATCATAAAACACCGACTATTTCTGCCTCCCTGTGTACTACCATAATACACCTGCTATTTCTGCCTCCCTGGTTACTATCATAATACTCCTACTATTACTACCTCCCAGTATGCTATCATAAAAAACTACTATTTCTGCCTCCCTCTACATGTATGCTTCCATAATACACCTACTTTTGCCTCCCTGTGTGCAATCACAATACACCTACTATTTATGCCGTTCTGAATGATACCACAATACACTTGCTATTTCTGCCTCCCTTTATGCTATCATAATACTCCTATTTCTGCCTCCCTTTGTGCATAATACACCTTCTATTTCTGCCTCCCTGTGTACTACATAATACTCCTACTTTTTCTGCCTCCCTGTGTACTACTTAATACACCTTCTATTTCTACCCACATGTATGTTACCATAATAAACCTATTATTTGTGCTTCCCTTTGTGCTGCAAAAACAGACCTACTATTTCTGCCTCTCTTTATGTAACCATTTTACACATACAATGTCTGCCTGCCTGTGTACTACCATACAAAACCTACTATTTCTGCCTCTTTGTGTCCTATCATAATACACCAACTATTTCTGCCTCTCTATATGTTACCATAAAACACCTTCTATTTCTGCCTCTATGTATGTTACCAAATACACCTACTATTTCTGCCTCTCTGTATGTTACCATAAAACACCTTCTTTTTCTGCCTCTCTGTATGTTACCAAATACACCTACTATTTCTGCCTCTCTGTATGTTACCATAAAACACCTTGTATTTCTGCCTCTCTGTATGTTACCAAATACACCTACTATTTCTGCCTCTCTGTATGCTACCATAATACACCTACTATTTCTGCCTCCCTTCGTGCTACTGCAACTTCAGTAAGAATCTTCATCATTTCTTTCTCATTAGTTGGATACTCCTGTAATTTGGTTTCTGAAAAGAAATTGTTTACAATTCCCTCATATTCATGTTTTGAGAAACATGACTAATAAAATTTATACACCACCAAGACCTATGACTTGTTTTCTAAAGGCACTTAATTAAAATGAGCCTGGGTTATTCTGACGTGCTAGGCCTATTATTGTGTAAAAAGAAGTTCTGGAAACGCTAAAAGACGGTTTTGTAAAATTTACATTCATGCTAAATAAAGAGATCCAAAAAACTTTAGACATACAAATAACTTCTCTTTTTTTACAAAAGCAAAACCACAAAGACTACATTTTATTTTTAACAAAACTTTTTAACATTTGGTTTGTTTGTTATTTGTTTTGCATGTATTAGCATAATAGCTTCACTGTGTTTTTTCAATACCTAAAACAAGAGGGCCATGATGGCCCTGTATTGCTCCACTGTTTTTTTATGCGAAAAAAGCGTGCAATGAGCATGGGTTGAAATGTACTCAAGCATTTGACTTGGGAATTGTCGCACAGGTCCTTTGCTTATAACGTAGGTACATTTATCTCTCCAAAAGATATTATTGTTCTTTCTATTTCACATATTTTTAGATGCTGAAGATCAAATCTACGCATGTTCTACAAGATTAATGAAAGTTCCTTCATTCAATCATGAATCTTTTTCCAAAATTCAAAAAAGTGTTAGTAGGTTTCAAAGTTTCTGTTACTAACACGTATATAGTTCATGACATATGTCAAATACCTAATGACGTAGATCACCTGAACTTTACTTCATTCTTGAGGCATTAGTGAGTGTAGCAGGATTGTTAACGTGGTGAAGAAATTGTTTATTGTACAAAGAAGATATTTGCCTTAGGAAACATAAAGTTACAAGTTTTTCAGATTCATGAGGTGCCGAAAGGCAGTAGGAATGATAACTTTGTAGAGGTTGTTTGTTAAACAAAGTAAATATTTATGAGACAAAAAATTGAATTATAATTCATCAGATGTTGCGATTATGGCAACACTACTTGCATATGGCGTGAGGTTTAAAGAGATATCATGACAAACAATTAGCTTGACCTAACTCTCCTTTACTTTTTCCATCTGACGTTCCAATAGACCATAACTCCTTCTGAAGAGTTTGTTTTCGTTTTGAAAACAGGACTTCGAGTTTCAAAAAAGAGAAATTGCTCATGATCATGCTCTTACATTTTTGGATTTCTCAAATGTCTGATATAAGTCTTTGTATATAAACTTTCATTGAACATGTCATGGTTAAACCTCCCACGGAATTCCACCATAATTAGTGTCCAATGAAAATTATTGGTTTCAACGTATAATAACATCAAATAAAAGAGGTTGTAATTGTGTAGTTGATATGGTGTTCACCTTGTAACCAGGTGGTCCTAGGTTTCATCACCATCCAGTTAATATTCTTAAGATTCATAAGAAACCAAGTTCTGCTCTTCACAGGAAACACTCTCAAGAATGTTTCTATAAGTACAAGCCTACATTTTTAATGAAATAAACCTTAAACAGGTCTTCCGCGGTCGGAGAAATATGCCCCCCCCCCCTAAACAAAAGGGCTTTGAACTAGTGACCCGAATTTCAATAGGGGTCATCTACTTAACAAGGCCAATTCGCATGAGAAACATCAAGCCAATCGGTCAACTAGTTAATGAATAATTGATAAGAAAAAAAATCACACTTATTGTGACAGTGACCTTGACCTTTGACCTAGTGACCCAAATTTTGATAGGGGTCATCTACTGTCCAAGGCCAATGCACATGGGAAGTATCAAACCAATCGGTCAATTGGTTGACAAGTTATTAATTGGAACAATTTTCACACTTAGTGTAATAGTGACCTTGACCATTAACCTAGTAACCTCAATTTTGATTCATTGACAAGTTATTGATCAGAAAAGCTTTTCCCACTTATTGTGCCAGTGACCCTGACCTTTAACCCGTGACACCAATTTCAATATGGGTCATCTACTGTCCAAGCCCAATGCGCATGTGAAGAATCAAGCCAATTAGTGAATCAATTCACGAGTTATTGATGGGAAACGATTTCACACTTAATGTGTAACAGTGACCTTGACCTTTAACCTAATGATCCCAATTTCAAAAGGGGTCATCTACTGTCCAAGCCCAATGCACATGTAAAGTATCGAGCCAATTAGTGAATCAGTTCAAGTGTTATTGATGGGAAACGATTTCACACTTAGTGTGTAACAGTGACCTTGACCTTTGACCTAGTGACCCCTATGTCAATAGTAGTCAACTACTGTCCAAGGCCAATGCACATGGGAAATATCAAGCCAATTGGTAAATCAGTTGACAAGTTATTTATCGGAAAAGATTGTAATGTTAATGTGTAACAGTGACGTTGACCTTTTACCTAGTGACCCCATTTTCAATAGGGGTAATCTACTGTCCAAGGCCAATACACATGTGAAGTATCAAGCAAATCGGCCAATTGGTTGACAAGTTATTGATTGGGATAATTTTCAAACTTAGTGTTATAAGGACCATGACCTCTGACCTAGTGACCCCAATTTCAATAGGGGTCATCTCCTGTCAAAGGCCAATGCACATGTAAAGTATCAAGCCAATCGGTCAATTCGTTGATGAGTTATTGATCAGAAATGATGCTCACACTTAGTGTAATAGTGACCTTGACCTTTAACCTAGTGACCTCAATTTTGATAGGGGTCATCTACTGTCCAAGGCCAATGCACATGTGAAGTATTAAGCCAATCTGTCAGTTGATTGACGAGTTGTTGATAGGAAACGATTTTCACACTTAGTGTGATAGTGACCTTGACCTTTGACCTAGTGTCCCCAATTTCAATAAGGGTCATCTACTGTCCAAGGCCAATGCACATGTGAAGTATCAAGCCAATTGGTCAATTGGTTGAGGAGTTATTGAATGGAAACAAACAGGTCTAATGACATTCAGACTTCAGAGTGGTCTACCAACATGGTCTACCATTAGACAGACCAACCTGCATCCAGCAAAACAATATACCCCTTCTTCTTCGAAGAGGGGCATAATCAGTGATTTTTTTTGCTTTAATTTGTTACAGCCTGTGCCTTTTGAATTGGGAAAATAAGCGCGATAAACCGTGAAATTGGGAAAAATAGCGCGATAAACCATGAACTTGGGAAAAATTAGGCATTATAAATAGGATTATAAGTAACAGAAGTGATATTGTGATATTGTTTTTAAGTGCATGTTCAGGGAGTTTTCTAGAAAAGGAGTCTGGTCAAATTGTTGTTTTTTTAATCAATAAAAGTGGCAAGTTTGGGAATGATTTATGGACAAAAATGACTAAATTCAAGTTATATATTTTGTAAGTTTTATGAGACTTCTTTCTAAAAAAAAAAAAAAAAAAAAAAAAAAAATTTATTTTTTTTTGGAAGTTGGGCTTTTTTTGGGAAATTTTGGTCAGAATTTTGGGAAAAAACGTGTATTTTTGCGATTGGGAAGCAGCCGAAATTCGGCTGTAAATTTGAGCAAAAAAAATTACTGATAATAAGTAAGTGTAATATAATACAATATACTTCATACTTATAGTGGCTTCAATGGCATGAACCAACTTGATGTCAAATTGGGTCACCAAGGAAACAGCCATACCTCCGCGACCTGAAAACAATGAAAAATGTCTCAATTTGACTGAATGTGCACCATTCCTGTCTAAATAATAACAGTCTCTGAAAAAATCAGCAGATATTGTATGAAATTTTGTTTTCAGAGTGTTACTTGAGAAAGATCAAAATGATACGCATTAGGAGAAAGGGGGGGGCTTATTAATCATCTGAACCTTAATTAAGCTTGACTGGTTGATTTACGGTGATTAAGCTAGCAAAATTGCCTAATCACGATTTTTGAGACATCTAATTAGTTTCCATTTCCAATGGTGCAAATTTAACAAATTAAACAATGTAAACAATGATTTTCTAAAACAGTTACAGTACAGACAGGTTTGCTTTGACATATGTACGATTATCAATTTCCTTTTTTTCATATTTACTATTATCGGATCAAAAGATTGTTGCTTTCCAGACTTCAATTTAAACAGAATTTAAAATAGAATTGTCATTTTATTGTTAATAAGTTGGCTTATAAAAATTAATTAAAACGAAAACTTTGCCACTCAGTTTACCCAAGTAATATAACAAAGTGATAACAAAAAACATAACAAGGATTCATTTGATAGAGAACAATTACTCTTTGTATAAATATAAAATCAATGAAAACTCATCAACCAAAACTTATGCAGCAGCTATTAATGTACATTAACCCTTTAACACTTGGATACGTATTTTTCATGCATGTGCAGTTCCTTAGAAAGTTATATTTAATTTAAGACCTTTCTTACTAGATTCAAGTTTTAAAGGCTTCATTTCCAACCCTAAGATACTGATGAGCAGCAAACAGCATAAAACCTGAACAGACTGCGAGTTACTCGTAGGCTGTTCTGGTTTTATGCTGTTTGCACATAGCAATTATCACTTTGCCTCTGAGTGGGAATGGGTTAATCTACATTATATAATAAATAAGAAAAGCTGAGAGGGAAGTGTGTTATCCACATAAACAAGAAAGTTATAATGACCTTAAAGCGCTCACCTGAGTCAACAGACACCAATTGTTGAAGAGTTGACCTGGTGAGTCTTTGACACCTCTTTACCAAGATTCAAACATGGTTTCAATATTTTCAAGATTAACATTCTAACCAATTTTCATCCAGACTGAATCACAAATGTGGCCTCTAGAGTGGACAACTTTTTTTTTAAAGATTTGAACTTGAGACCAAAATTTACGACAGACAGGGCCCAAAAAAGATGGGCTCTCCGTTGTAGTGACAGCCATTGTGTGAATATGTTTTTTGTCACTGTGACCTTGACCTTTGACCTAGTGACCTGAAAATCAATAGGGGTCATCTGCCAGTCATGACCAATGTACCTATGAAGTTTCATGATCCTAGCCATAAGCGTTTTTGAGTTATCATCCGGAAACCATTTTACTATTTCGGGTCACCGTGACCTTGACCTTTTACCTAGTGACCTGAAAATCAATAGGGGTCATCTGAGAGTCATGATCAATCTACCTATCAAGTTTCATGATCCTAGGAATAAGCGTTCTTCAGTTATCATCCGGAAACCATTTTACTATTTCGGGTCACCATGAACTTGACCTTTGACCTAGTGACCTCAAAATCGATAGGGGTCAACTCCGAGTCATGATCAATGTACCTATGAAGTTTCATGATCCTAGGCATAAGCGTTCTTGAGTTATCATCCGAAAACCATTTTCCTATTTCAGGTCACCTTGACCTTTGACCTAATGACCTCAAAATCAATAGGGGTCATCTGCGAGTCATGATCAATGTACCTATGAAGTTTCATGATCGGAGCCATTAGCGTTCTTGAGTTATCATCCGGAAACCATTTTACTTTTTCAGGTCACCTTGACCTTGACCTTTGATATAGTGACCTGAAAATCAATAGGGGTCAACTGCGAGTCATGATCAATCTACCTATCAAGTTTCTTGATCCTAGGCATAAGCGTTCTTGAGTTATCATCCGGAAACCATTTTACTATTTCGGGTAACCGTGACCTTGACCTTTGACCTAGTGACCTGAAAATCAATAGGGGTCATCTGCGAGTCATGATCAATGTACCTATGAAGTTTCATGATCCTAGGCATAAGCGTTCTTGAGTTATCATCCGGAAACCATTTTACTATTTCGGGTCACCATGACCTTGACCTTTGACCTAGTGACCTGAAAATCAATAGGGGTCATCTGCCAGCCATTATCAATCTACCTATGCAGTTTCATGATCCTAGGCATAAGCGTTCTTGAGTTATCATCCGGAAACCATTTTACTATTTCGGGTCACTGTGACCTTAACCTTTGACCTAGTGACCTGAAAATCAATAGGGGTCATCTCCGAGTCATGATCAATGTACCTATGAAGTTTCATGATCCTAGGCATAAGCGTTCTTGAGTTATCATCCGAAAACCATTTTACTATTTCAGGTCATCTTGACCTTTGACCTAGTGACCTCAAAATCAATAGGGGTCATCTGCGAGTCATGATCAATCTACCTATCGAGTTTCATGATCCTAGGCCTAAGTGTTCGTGAGTAATTATCCGGAAACCATTCTACTATTTCGGGTCACCGTGACCTTGACCTTCGACCTAGTGACCTCAAAATCAATAGGGGTCATCTGCGAGTCATGATCAATGTACCTATGAAGTTTCATTATCCTAGGCCTAAGCGTTCTTGAGTTATAATCCGGAAACCACCTGGTGGACGGACCGACAGACCGACATGTGCAAAGCAATATACCACCTCTTCTTCAAAGGGGGGCATAAAAAGAGCAGATATATAATCCCATGTACTTAATGAACTACTAGTTTTGCACAAAATAGCAAGATGTCCATACATTCAGTTTGGTAAGAGAACCAGTTGCTGCTTGTTATCAATGCAATTGTACTCAGTCACATATGACATGAGTTGTACAGATTTTATCTGCATAACTTATCCAATCTTTTAAATAATGTCTTTATTAATAAGGTTGCATCAAATTGACACTTAAACAAATGAACAAAGGAGGCATTATAAAGTCACCACCACAACTCTATGACAGTAATAACAGTAATAAAGTTGAAGTTTACTATAGATGGACATTATTTATTTCCTTATTTGCAAAGTTTGTAAACCACAACTAAACACGATAGTTTTGGTATGCATGTAAATCAATTATTTTATTAACAGAGTAAATAATGATATTGTTTTTGGGTCTTGACACAAAACAATCAAAAGTTTAAAAAAATGACCATTAATGTAAAAAGGTGTCAACAATAACAAAAAACGTGATGCATTAAAAAGTACCTATTGATGCATTCAATAGCAATTAAACCAGAAAATATCAGCAAAAGTTCAGCAAGTATGATGCTATTCATAATAATAAATTAACTGATAATGAATTAATAATTAGATGATTACTTCTTCAAAGTCTGTATAAAATGTTTCAAAAGAGAAGTGATGTTTCAGTGCAATTATTGGATAATTTTGCAGACTCATTTAAATGTAACTGACAATTGTGCAAGCATCTAATGATTTCAATAGGCTTGATTATGATTGCTGATGTTTTTACCTGCTCTAGCCGTTCTACCAACTCTGTGCACGTAGTTTTTAGGCTTGTTTGGGATGTTGTGGTTGATGATAAGGTCGACTGTAGGAATGTCCAAACCTCTACAAGCAGAAAGAAGTGGAATATTGGTATATTACGTAAATATCCCATGTTAAATCATGTAACTATCAAACATTTCATTTAACTTGTTAACATTCTATATCAGATCCCAGAGTGTCATCTTCAAAGCTTGAGTTCAGATCAGTTTTAAGTTGTTCTCTGAAGTGTTGTTTTGTCAAAGTATGAATCAAATGTGATCATAAATAAAGAAGTTATGGCAATTTAAGCAAAATTTATTAATTTGACCTTGAGAGTCAAGGTCATACATTCGAGACGTCCCGATCTCGGCAGGACAGTCCTGCTTTTGGGCTCTTTGTCCCGGCATCCCGATAAGAGACGATTTGTCCCGACATTCGTTAAAAACAATGTAAGGTCTACAAGTTCCCTATAAAATTCGCTTTTCAAGCTCTTTCTGGCTAAAACTTACCATCACTAATCCCTTTATTGCCCCCAATTAACAACCCACTTGTACTACTCGAGTGCACCAATGTGGTTTTTGACATCAGCGATTTATCGGCAACTTATTGATTTAATCAGGCATTCACACCATGGTGTTTTTATGATAGGGGTCACTAATTGCTATCGAAAGATGTATCGTACAAAAATAAACGCCACCTGCGTTTGTATTTCATGGCCCAATTAAGTCTATTATCCTGTGTATTATACAACCTAAGGTTATAAAACCTGTCAAAACACAGATTTTGTACATCAAACAAATTAAATGCTGACCAATACACATTGATGTTTCTCACAAATTAACTTTTGTTTTCGATTGATTTTCAGAAAATAATTTGTACATATTGCATCAATCTAAATTTAGATTTTATTTACGATTGGTTGAATAAGAACAGTGCTCGATGCGCTCACATTGTGTCACATGATTTACATATGTTCATGGGGATATCCCTGTACCAATTGGATGTCAAATCGAGGCATACGGGGATACCCCACATTTAAGTTTATGGAGTGTGTTTACTTCCGGAAAATGGAGAACGTCTGTGTTCACGAAATTCTGAACACACATTTATCGTCAATATTGAGCAGAAATTTAGAGTTTTTGTAAGTAATATACTGACTACTGACTTAAGAAAAGATGGAATGATAGATCGTTTTAGGTGTCCCGCTTTTTGGTCAAATTTCCCGACAATTTTTTATGGAAAGTCCAGATTTGGTCCTGAAAAATTCTGGCATGTATGGTCAAGGTCATTCAAAGGTCAAGGTCAAATTAAACTTGCTAAGGTACAGTAACATCATGATAGTAAGAAAGTAGTTGAAGTTTGAAAGCAATAGACTTGATACTTTAGAAGTAAAGTAGATTGAAACACAAAATTTAACAAAATATTCAAAGTTACTAAGACAAAAAGGACCATTATTCCATTTAAAAGCCAACCAGAGTTATGCAACTTACCCTGTACAATCCCCTTACGATAGTTAGCAAGTTTACCAAGTATAAAAAGCAAAAGCTTTGATACTTTAGGAGTAAAATGGACCAAAACACAAAACGTAACCAAATGTTCTAAGTATAAAAGGGGCCATTATTCTGTCAAAATGCTTGATACAGATGTCTGCTCTTGTTTATAGATTGGGGTCATGTTGGTAAAGAAGTATGCAAAATGTAAAAGCAATATGTCAAGGTACATAGAAAATATTTGAGGTGGTACGCAAACTTTAACATAGATTTATCAATAATAAGCGTATTTTAAGTGGAAAAAGGGCCACAATTCTTACAAAATGCTTGATACAGTTGTCTGCTCTTGTTTATAGGTTGGGGTCATGTTGGTAAAGAAGTATGCAAAATTTAAAAGCAATATGTCAAGGGACATTGAAAATATGTGAGGTGGTACGCAAACTTTAACATTGGCCAACGGGAACGCCGACGCCGGGGTGAGTAGGATAAATGTAACTCCACTATATATATATATATAGTCGAGCTAAAAATTGTTACTAAGAAATTCATATTTATAAATCCTTTTTTAAATAAATAATATTTACATGATGGGGTTGCATTACTCCTTAAAACACTAATTATGGATATATTACATGAGCTGTCAGAGGACAGCGCGCTCGACTATTCGAGTGTTTGACAGCATAACGTAAGCCATCATGGGGAAATTGTTCAAATTATTCCATAAGGTCAAGGTAATAGTTCAGGTATATTTTCCACAATCTATTGAACATTTGTAAAGACATAAAACAAACTAATAAGATTTTATTTCAAGTTTGATAGCAATAGCTTGGGTGGGAAGTTTGGACGGTCCTTCAAAAATAAAGTAAATAAATATTTGTTTTGTTTTTTAACCATGTTTCAAAGAAAAAATATTCTTTTTGGGTTGGGTAGGAGGGGGGGTTGAGAAGGGGGGGTATAATGTGGGGTGTGGTCATTTATTAGACGATCTTTCAAAAACAAGAGGGCCTGAAAGGCCCAAAGTCGCTCTCCTGAGATAACAAGTTATTATTGGGACAAATCTTCTGACCCGTTTCATGAAGATCGGAAAATAAATGTGGCCTTCAGAGTGTTAACAAGGTTTTACTATAGCCATATAAGGAAAAATGCCCCGCCCTCTCGCAGCCATGTTTTTCAACCAACCAGCATCATTTTTTAACTCATCCAAGATATTATTGGGATGAATCTTCTGACCAAGTTTCATGAAGATTGGACAGTAAATGTGGCCACTAGAAAGTTAACAAGATTTTACTATAGCCATATAAGGTAAAAATACCCCGCCCCTTGGAAGCCATGTTTTTCAAGCAAACATAACTATTTTTGAACTCATCTAAGATATCATTGAGACCAATCTTCTGACCAAATTTTATGAAGATTGGACAATAAATGTGGCCTCTAGAGTGTTAACAAGGTTTTACTATAGCCATATAAGGAAAAATGCCCCGCCCAGAGCTCTAGATAAGATGCGTATCTGCGTATTTACGCATTGAAAAATAAAAAAAACGCTTTAAAAATCTGCACAGTGCGTAACATTACGCAATACAAATCTCGGTACGCAAATTTGATCAATTAAAGTGCGTAGCCGGTTTAACAAATAATCCTGTTAAGGGTTTAGTGTAAGTTAACTATTGAATCAAAAGTAAGTCAATCAAAAGAACAGTGAAATAAAAATGGCGGCTCATTGTGTTCTAGGTTCGAAAAAGGGACGTTTCAATCGAACAGCGGCTCCTGCAGGAAGTAATTTAATATTACAATATGCCATAAATCTTATGATGCTTCTAGAATTTTTTTAAATAATTTTAAGCGATCTCATTGTTGAAGACGTTTATTGTTAACTTGCATAGACCACATAAAGTGTGACTTTATTTTTCATTGCACAATCAGTGCCATAACTTAATTTAATTGCGAAATGGCGTTCGTGGTGTACTACATGAATACTATATGCAAGAAAGACCCAATCAAGGCAGAGATACAACACATGTAAGTTGCACATTTTAAAGAAAGTCTGTTCATATCATCATTGATAATTTATTCTGTTTGAATTTATTAATTAACAAATAATAATAATTCTAGATTAAACACGCTATGTACTATGTCAGTTTTCTATGGAAATGGAAAATACACCTCAAAATTCCGAAATACCCTTTATGGCTGAAACAAAGGAGTAAAATACCCTTTAACAATAATTTCAGGGGGTAAAATACCCTTTAGACTAAATCCTTATCTAGAGCTCTGGCCCCGCCCCCTAGCGCCATGTTTTTCGACCGACCGGCATCATTTGCGAACTCGTCCAAGATATTATTGGGATGAATCTTCTGACCAAGTTTCATGAAGATTGGACAATAAATGTGGCCTCTAGAGTGTTAACAAGATTTTACTATAGCCATATATAGCCATATAAGGAAAAATGCCCCGCCCCATGGCAGCCATGTTTGTCAAGCAAAGATTACCATTTTTGAACTCATGCAAGATATCATTGGGACAAATCTTCTGACCAAGTTTCATGAAGATCGGAAAATAAATGTGGCCTCTAGAGTGTTAACAAGGTTTTACTATAGCCATATTAGGCAAAATGCCCCGCCCCCTGGCAGCCATGTTTTTCAACCAACCAGCATCATTTTCAAACTCATCCAAGATATTATTGGGATGAATCTTCTGACCAATTTTCATTAAGATCAGACAATAAATGTGGTCTCTAGAGTGTTAACAAGATTTTACTATAGCCATATATAGCCATATAAGGAAAAATGCTCCGCCCCTTGGCAGCCATGTTTTTCAAGCAAACGTAACCATTTTCGAACTCATCTAAGATATCATTGAGACCAATCTTCTGACCAAATTTCATGAAGATTGGACAACAAATGTGCCCTGTAGAGAGTTAACAAGGCAAATGTTGACGCCGCACAAAGCACAACGGACGACGGACAAAAGGCGATCACAAAAGCTCACCTTGAGCACGTTGTGCTCAGGTGAGCTAAAAAGTGAAAAGAATCCAAAATACCTTGAAGCAACATCTGTTGCTATGAGTATGCGGACCTGGTTGGACTTAAACTTGGCAAGGGCAGCCAGCCTCTCTTTCTGTCGTATCATAGAGTGGAGCACGACACAGTCAAACCCCAGCTCCTGGCATACCATGCCCAGGATCTGCGTATATCTGCAGAAAACATGGTTTTGTTTTTTGGAGTTTTGAACAGTAATATGATGTGTGTCTGTTAATCTTTCCCTTCATGAGAGCAAGTTAAAAAGGTCTAAGAAATGAACCTCTAAAAGGTGAAAATATCTTTGCTCAGAACCGACCAGTATTTTTAGACTGCATACATAAAGTTAAATGCAGAGAAGTTAAATATTTTTTAATTATTTTAAAATTGTAGAAGATGGTCAAAACTACAGCTTTATCCCTTGCTGATAGAAAAGCCTTAAACTTTCAACCTTAAAGTAGGATTTTGACCTTGAGCCGGCATTCTGACTCATATCCACTGCACCTTGTCTTAATGGCCCAAACACTAAAACCTACTTTCATGAAAATCCTTCAATGAATATAGGAGATAATGACCAGAAACAAAATCCAGGCTCAAACTTTTAACCTTGAAGAAGGACCTTCTGCACATCATCTCAAGTCCCATAACATTTCAGGAAAGTTTCATAAAAATCTTTCGAAAGGAGATATGAAGCAGACACAAAATGGAAGCTCAAAACTTTTACCTTGAAAAATTAAATTGACCTCTAGTCTGCATTACTGACTCCTGCCTTCTACATCCTCTCAATGAACTAAATATTTAAGCCAAGTTTCATAGAAGCTATGGAGCAGACATGAAAATAGAGCCTCAAATCTTTTACCTTTTTACGACCTACCATCACTGACTTCTGAACAATGCCCTCCTAATTGAGACATGTTAAATAAAAATCCATCACAGCGCATTGGAGATATGGAGGGGACACAAAAGTGTTACTGGCAGACCAAGTGACGAAGTGATGGACCAAACAAGAATTCCAGCTTTGGGACCAGCCAGGGATCAATAATGACTGAAAAATTTACAATCTGGTCAATCTTGACATTAAATTAAAGACTGATACATGCATATACATACATCCCACCACCATTGTAATAGCTATATCAGGATGACCAGAAGTGGGCAAGCCACAAATAAGATGTGTTCTGAGAAAACTGGGCATAATGCATGTGCTTAAAGTGTCGTCCTTGACACTTTCTGCTTTTATGACATTTTTCGTTTAAATGAAGTCTCTTCTTAACAAAAATCAAATTAAGGCGGAAAGTGTCGTCCCTGATTAGCCTGTGCGGACTGCACAGGCTAATCAGGGACGACACTTTACGCACATGCAGTATGCCCAGTTTTCTCGGAACACGACTCAAATTATCTTATGTAATCAGTCGATGAGACAATAGATAGGTTTGCATACTTGCATGTGGACGTGAAGATCATGATGGAAGATTTCGGGTTGGCCTCGCTGTACACATCAAGAACATGCATCATGTAGGCGTCCTTCACATCAGCAGACATCAGCACGTAGTACTGCTTCAGCGTCTCCACCGTCACAATGCTAAGGGACATTGTAGATTTTATAATTAAAAGAGTGTATGAATAATGTAATCAAAGGGCTATGATGACATTCATAAGCTCAGCTTTCATGGTACAACACAGACACTGCAAAAACTGTAGGACAGTAGTACACAGGCTTCGAAAATTTGCACACTATTAGCCTTTCTGCCTGACAGCAGAATCTTTTTTTAAACTGTGTTGTTACACTGTTTAAGTAAATCCATAAACATTTGCTTCGTATTTTGTGAAATGACATTCACAAAGTACCAACAAATCTTTGTTTGATATAATTACTACAGACTGTAATACAGGTAAGCCACTTAAAAGTCAACAAAGAAATTCATACTCATAATTTTGTTGCCAGAAGAAAGGCTTATTCATGGCCACCTCTTGAAGCTGTTTGAGTGTTTGTGTCATGGTGGCACTGAACAGCAGGGTCTGTCGTCTCCGTGGCAACACTTTAAATATCGTCTCCAACTGCTCCCCGTAATCATCTTCAATCAAGCGATCTGCTTCATCCAGTACCTGAATGTTAATTCAGAAGTAAACAATTGTAAATTATTCGCAAAATTGATTTTGTGCATCTGTTTTGTTTTTGCAAAGAATTTCATGGCACAAGAATTATATTTGATATGTGAAGAACAACCAAAAACTTGTAACAAATGAATCAAATGCGAACAAACAAACATATTTAATGGTCAGTCACAAACTTGCAAAAGTAATATTTTCTTACACATTTTCGCTTGGGAATACATGAAAAATCACTCATAAGATTGAGCTCAATAAGATTCTTCCTATCAATATTCAAAACACAATCATCCCATCAATATGAAATAACTAGACATTAATTACAAGAAACTTGATCTTCTTCAAGTTGAATGTATCGCAGCTCTGCAGGTGGTCGGCCAGTCTTCCAGGGGTGGATATGACGATGTGAGGCTTCACCTGAAGGTCAAGGCCCTGCTGTAACATATCTGTGGGGAAAAGAAGCTTAAAGATTCAGGCTACAGTTCAAAGACTAGAAATGTGTCCATAGCACAGAGATGCAATTGCTTTGTGTAAATGGACACAGATATGAGTGATATGTGACAGACATAATCTTAATAATACCCACAGCAAAAAAATAATTGATGAACGTACTAAAAGGTATGAAATTTTGTTTTTATTGTTACTATCCCTTTTATTTTCATTAGAATTGCCAAAATAACAGGAGCAACATAATAATAACACAGACTGGTATAAGCTTAAAGTCAAAGACAATATTCCTTCATCGCCGTTGACGATTGACTTATTTCATGATATGTGTTGACAGAAAACTTTTAACACGTGTCTTAACAACAGCATAAATAATCATTTGTGTTGCAATGAGCATTATTAGAAAGAAGTAAACAAAATCAAAGATAGTAGGAGTACAAATACTAAATGTTGAACACCTTTTAAGTAAAATAGTCATTATACAATGAACGTCATTTAAACATATAATTTTCATGAAATAAAATTACTCAAACTAAGCTTCTTTAGCCCAAAATACTAATTTTATTTCAAAACAAGAAAATTAACCCATTTATGCCTTGTGGACTCCCCCATCCTTCTAAACTGGATCAATTTATTTCCAAAATTAGGGATTTCTAGTATACTTATTTCTATATTTAAAATAATTCTTACAGAAATTCTTATAAGCAAACAGTGCAGACCCTGATGAGACGCTGCATCTACTTTTTTCTAGCAATAGGCATAAATGGGTTAATACAGACAGGTTCACAGAGACTAAATCTCACACAAAGTCCACATAGTTTACCTAGGCCTCCAGTAATCACTGTCACCCTGACTCCGATAGGTTTGCCAAGAACATTTATCTGCTCACATATCTGGAAGGCCAACTCACGAGTAGGAGTCAAAATCAGCGCAAATATTCCATACGGGTCTTCTGAGAGTTTCTGTAGGATTGGCAAAGCAAAAGCTGCTGTCTTGCCACTTCCTGTTTTGGCGCAACCAATACAATCTTGGCCTATAATATATATAATCAACATCATTAAAAATACTTATCTGCTGTTAATTTGTGTACCTCATTTTAACTACATCATTTAAATTAAAATGATTATGAGAACAAATACTAAAGTTTTCCCGGGCTACAATTGCAATGATAATGATTTTTTTTTCAAATTTTCACATGTGATCATGCAATATTTTAGATCTTTCTGTTTATTTTCATCAAATATAAGAAGTATTATAATTAACTAGTTGTGTATTATTTTTTATTGATATTTATACATTAAAATGAAATTTTATTCTTCACAGAATGACCAATATATTTAAATTAATAGATTAGATAAGAGCACTGGCACCTACAAAAAGAGCGCGGCCAATTTCGAGAATTATTTTTACTGTGCCCGTGACGTCATTATACATTGTCAAAACAAAAGTGCAGTTTTTTTTGTGTACTAAACCTATTTTTTGTTCGTTCGAAAAATTGTTCGCAATTTGTTTCGATGTGGCAGGAGTTCTGGAACTGAATTTATATTTCTCAACATGAAAAACAGCACTTGTCAGGTCAGGTCAGTCGAGTATTTAACAAACTTTACTCGCCAGACTGTCAACTTCACTCGCATATGCGAGCGGTCGAGTGGATTCTTCAATGCCCGACGCTTCATCCAGCAAAAAATAAGAATTAATTGTTTGGATGCATTATTTTAGTATTCAAACAATTACAACTTTTTTATATACAATAATGTCCATATTTTAATTACATTATATGATAGTCAAATAAGCTTTTGCCCGTAAATCAGGTAGCACCTTAGCTGAAATAATTCGCGTTCAGAATAAATCTGAATGCTGAAACTCCGGTCTGCAAAAACCATAACGAAAAATAAATACAATACTTTTATATCAATATGCTTAAAATTGCAAAATAACATTACCAACTCATAAAGTTTTAGTTAATTAGTCCATTTTTACCTCAAATAGCGTCGATTTAAAGTTAAAAGGCATAATTTGTTTCAGTTAAACTTCTGCTTAAATCGCAATACAATCACTGACCTCTCGCCATGTTATGAAATATTTAAATATCAACCAATCAGAAGAAGGCATTACGGTGTAATAGGCTGCGTTATCGATTAAAATCTACCTGCCGTATACAGCGGGCACAGCGATTGGAATTGAAAATGTGAGTAGTGTGTTGATTTAAATTGGTCAGGCGTGCAAAATTGAAAGAGTCATTACATAATTCTTACGGAACATTATTGAGAAATGAATTATCTACACAGGTATGTAAATATTATTGCAATCCGTTGATATTAACTGTCTGATATCGGGGCTTGAATGTTGCGCACCAAATTCCTTGCGCATCAATATAGACAAAGAAGGAAAACTCTCGCTATTAAAAAGATAGAGTGGACTATTGACGCCAAGAGTCTGCCAAAGCAAAAATCATCAAAAGACTCTTAGGCGGCAATTTATACGGGCAAAAGCCCGCGAAGCGGGCGTTGACCGTTCATACATATGGAAATTTAGACATAAAATTACATAAGAATACCACATATGGATAAGTCTCAAAAAAATTTGCCACGCGACATATATTTTCGCGATGCCAGGGCTTGCACTAAGCGGCGTACGGCCGTATATTACGCCCGATAATTGTTTCCATACGCCGATAAAAAAAGCCATGACGTCCACTGTACTTCCTTAAAATTGGTCATACGCCGCAAATAGCAACCCGTGACGTAAGCTGTCGATTAAAATAACACTTCAATCAACACTGCTTTCTGCCGACTCAATGTGTTTTGCACACGTGTCGATCAGTCTAAACTCCGCCTCCTTTTATTTGCTACCGCCCGCAGGTGATTAGCAAGTTTATTGTTTATCTAACGGTTACACAATTGACCAGTCGCCAACTCCGCCCACATTTTGTCGATCAGCCAATCAGATATCGATTTTTCACACACCCCTCAGCAACGCTTATCTGGCCGTCATTTTGTCCGACAAACAAAGCGTGTTGAACATATGGAATGGACGTAATTTTTAAGAGTTTACACAGATTTTATATCAAATGCATGATCATTACTGATCGATCATTATTCAAAATTGTAGGTGCTATACATACTTAATAAAAGGTTATTATTTTATCTTTATTTCTTGAACATATGAACGAGTATTGAGAAAACAAACACAATAAATAGTTTAACCACACCAGGTGTGTGTTCTATAAAACGTGTTATACCGTTTGATGCACAATATTATTAAGCAGTTTGGGCAACATAATAATTGCCACACGTGCTTATTAATCTCAGCGTAATTGTCGATGATTAATAAATAACAGTATGTTGCGTGGATCTCAGAATGAAGGAACATAAAGGCATTGTTAGGTACTGTACACAAGAAAAGAAAACTATTTAATTACTTAAATGATTTCCAATTATATATTTATTTTCTGTGGATCATAAACAAGGGAAATCATCATAAATTGTTAACTTAAATATTGTTTTAACTAAAGTAAAAACAACAAAAAGGTGATTTCAACGCGGCTTAGCCAGCTTAAAGCGACTTCAAGTGTAAAATGTACGGCTTATATTACAACAACAACATTTCTAATACAACATATATTGATACGGGGAGAAATGTGAAAATTGCAATTACCATATAAGGGTCATCTTGTTATAAATAAGCAAATGCATAGTATGCTAAATGTATTCAATTCGAATGTTCGTGAACAGCACCGTAATACCAACATTTCATTTTTTGATAGTTATAGGTTCGCATTAAACATAAATGTAATAAAATGCATATTAGACTATCTGTTAATGAAACCACGAAATCAGGCCTGTATTAAATTATGGTTACAATCAAAATTTAATTTATATCTAATTAAAAAAAATCGGTGTCTTTTTAAAAATAACACAATAAAACAAAGATCTAAACATTTTTAATAAACAAAAAACCCATCATGATATGGATATGTCATTTGAATTTAATAAAAATATTTTCAAAATTATATATGAATAGCCACCGGGTTCACTGTCAGACGGTTGAATACAAGTTCAAAATCAATATGAAATAAATGCTCATTTTTACAACGGATTTTTCATCACCTCCCTATATAATATGTATAAGAAACGTTTCTGATAGTCAGTCTGCCGTTAACTCATTTATTTTGATTACGCCATTTCTCTCTAAAGTTTTTTATGATTGTATTAACGTTTTACAAAGCAGTTTAGTTTAGTGTGCGGCTTTAATAATTTATTTTATAGAAAAAAACATAATACATCATTACAAATATAGAATTTCCCTCACGTAATCCGCTATAATTGCGATCTGCTTGTCGGAGTTTTCTAATCACTAGACCACGTGACTGTGTGGGCGGAGCGATCGATAATTTGGCGACTGGTCAATTTACCCCCCGCGCGGATCGCAAATTGACCGTGACAAAGCAGTCGCTTAAAATTGGTTGCTTTAACAACACACTCGTGTCTCTTCGCGTGCCATATGTTGTCTAATGATTAGGAGATAATTGCTGGTTTTGGGCAGACGGTACGGTAAAAGAAAGACGGCAAAAATAATTAAAGAAAAACAAAATTGATCAAAGTTTAATTAATTAAGTAGATTCACTACCGTATTAGGTCCCGCGAGTTTTCACAGTTTGTTAATCCACCGATAATTACGAGTAATAACCATCTTATATAAACTGGAATCACAGTTCATTTTCTATACTAACAAGTCATTTTACTAGTAAGAAACATTCAGAAAACACATTTCCTTGATTAGATATAAATTATCCGAGTAGAATTAAATTGCTACGTCATGATTTTCGACATTGCAAATGGCTGACCTGTTGTAACATTCAACCCGCGTTCAGTTCAAAGCTGGCGATTCAAATTACAAGTAATGTTGGTTCAATAATGGAGAAAACATTAAATGGATTTACAAAATGTAACAAATAGTTGATAAGGTTTGTTAAACCAGATAACAACAAGGAAAGTTTGGATTATTGAAGTTTAACTGGTAAGGCATTTATTAAGTGTACATATTTCGGACATATATAGTATTCGGATAAACAGTAATTGATATACTAGATGCTCCATCATGACCATTCATTAAGATTGTGTTTTGTTGCAAATGCAGTCATAGGAATGACGATAATAAAATGACAATAAATATGTGAAGAAAATGTGCAACCGCACATATCTCAAATTACTTAAATGTGTTGAATGACTTAAATGTGTTATGATTACATAGATTTTAATGAGAATTTATTGTTTTTACAAATGAACATAGTAAAATGATAGAAATAATCAAAGTTTTGAAATTAACATGTTTTGTTTTTTAAGTCGATATTGTTTGCACAAACTTATACCCTGATTTTCCAAACTTCTCCCTATTTTTAAAGCCTAGGGTAGTCTCCGCCTTGTTGTAAGATATACATGTATCTAGTTACTTTCACAGATGTACAGTGACCCAAAATGGATGGGAAGAGTTTGTGATCATTTACGCAGTTGACATTCCGTTAACATCAACATTAAAGTTGTTTGGACTTCCAACATTTTTGAGTGGGACTTCCATAATTAAAGGGCAGGAAGTCAGGACTTCCAAAATTTATTTCTTAGTGCAAGCCCTGGATGCTATTTATGAACTTGAACAAATCAAAAACACTTTGACATATGCTAAATCACATGTAAATACATACCTTAGAAAAAGTTATATCAATGACATCATAATTGTGTAGCGAATCGCACTAAATATTCTCGCATTATTTGTTTTTCTTCGCAACCGTTCCAAAATTAGGTCATTACTCAATTATCTCCCCTGAATGCTCTTCTTTAGTGGGTATAAGCCGAAGACTGGTTCACTACATAGAGTAACAGTCTTCACCGAACACAATTTAGGGGAACATAACCCGTCTTTAATATATTGCCGAATCTCCGATTTCTGTCGAATTTATTTGCTTTGATCTTTTCGATATCTTATTGTTATTATTATCCTGACAAATCACAAACGCTTGTTAAAATGTTATTTGCTTTAAACACTATAGTTGGCATCTCTATTCTTCAAGTATTCTCGCGGTATTTCAATAACGACACCCTACTGTTTATGTATCAGAATTTGTGACGCATTTTCCATTCGCTCTCAGAAAGAAGTTTTACGTTTGATCATGAGCAATATTCTGGTAAGTTGTCGTTGTTACCCAACAGAAATACATTTATTCACAAATTTTTAAGATATTCAGATCTAACTTTTTAGTCTTTTAGCTTTAATTTTAAAAGTATTTTCACCTCGTCTGCTCGCTCTTTACCGATATCCCAAAAGGTTACATATCACTATAAATAGTTTAGGCCTAAAACCACGAAATCCGATACCGTTGGAATTTTCGTACCACAATCTTACGTAAAAAATCTTCCAGATTCGAAATCAACAAAAAACAAGACATTTATAAATTGTCTGCATTATTGATCAAATTTTAAGATATTTGTTGGTTTTCCGTTTTTAGAAGTTGTTCTGCCAAGGCAAGAGCTGGGCATTATACAAGCCATTCTATCCAGCAAAACTGACAGTTTTGGTTTACAGAAATCAACAGAGGAGGGATTCCCGAACTATCAAAATTTCCAAGCTATACACACAGTTATTATCTGTGGTGATCTTTATTGGTTCTGATTGATTACTTGGATGGAACATGTGTGAACTTTTATAGAACTTTGAAAAGTCTATATATGTCTATCTATAAACAAAAATCAGCTATGGTATAATAAGATCAGATGTGCAAACACTGTCAAAGGGTTGTTAAATTAACAATTTGAAGGCAATTATGCTGAAAAAATATGAAAAGTTTCCATGCAAATTTTGTCTGTATATCGACAAGTGTCTGCCGATTATTGTCAAACTAGTAATACAAAACTTACCACAAGTATGTAAAAGCACTAAGTACCAGTGATCATTTTTAGTAAGATAGTGTAATTCTAAACAGTAGCAAATAGCTTGTTTAGTAAATGCATAATGCAATTAATATGATTTCCGTTCTATTGTGTAATTAATAAATTGGTTGTTACTTGCTAATCCATGATAAATGTTTTATGGCTAGTGCAAAACCAGCAATGTTAATTTTGTAAAAGGTAATACAATAACACCACTTTGTAATTTCATATACGTAAATATTCTTGAAATGTAGGTTGATGAGTTTTACTTATTTTGTAACTATTATTTTATGTGCAAATAAATGATGTGAAGTGTTTTGTATATCCACTCAATACCACATATCTTTTTATATATGTACTGTATTATGTGTTATTTGAATGTTTAAATAAAAAAATATGGATGATATAACATGATGCATTCTAATATTTGCATTTAAATTGTAACTGTAAAGCTAAGTGAATGCAGTTTAGACTGTGATTTTAGAATTGCTACAAAATGGCTAGTTTTTTAGTGGCGACACAATTTAAACTTTTCAACAATAGTTTGCGAAAGAAAATTAGAAACCTGCAAGATACCTGTATTTATTAAATATTTTAATTGCGAAACAAGTATGTTGTTATGCTGTTACACATAATTATACATTGATAATAAATAAGAAGACAATTAGTGGTGTTAACGTTTCCCAACAGTAGAAATCATTCTTCTGATGAAGTCAGTGGTATACAGACGAAAGCTCCAGGTATGGCTTTCAATACGTAGTGTGTGTTATTTGGCAGTCTAAAACTTATTGGATTAAAAAAAATCCTGTCAAATTTGTCAATCAAAATTGATTTGACACATCACATGTACTGTATGCTTAATGCAACTGCTTTAGCAAGCTGTCAAGTTGAATTGAGACATTTGATGAAACAAACTGATTCCTGGGTAGGACCAGTACTTAGTGTCTATATGACGTACCATGACGTCGAAAGTCTACAAGACCTTCTAGGTAGAACGAGAAATGTACTTCGACGTACAGTTTTCACCGACCCTTGAGTGTTAGCCAATCAGAAGACACCTTACATGTGTTGCTTTTAGAGATATTTGACATTGAACATAAGTATTATTATTATTTATACCAAATTATGCGACTATCGACCGCTTACTCATAGATATTGTGCGTATTTATTAAACATTATTATTATAATTTATACCATATTATGCGACTATTGACCGCTAACTCATAGATATTGTGCGTATTTATTGACCTGGCGTGGCGGAATTAACCTCTGACTTATGCAAGTTATGGTTATCACAAAATACGACCCACGGAGAGGTCATAATACATTATTTATCCTGTTAATGCTTGGTAACTGTTTGGTTACCGTTGGGAATTTCCTACACAGTAATGCACTGGACGGTCTTGATACTCCGCCCCGCATGATCAATAAATACTCACAATATGCTGAATAATTTTAATTTTAAAAAGGTAACAATTGAATCTTCTTCAAATTTGTATATAATCTATTTCAATGCATTAAATACTTGAAACTTCTATGTGTTGTTTTTTTGCCATTCTGATATTTTTATTCATTTTGTCCTCAATTAAAAAAGAGATTTTAAACATTTATTATGAATAAATCTGAAGGAAAAGCGGCTCAAGAGACTAGTGTTTTGATTGGCTGTTCAAAAAATGTGAACGTCGAAGTACAAATTGTACTTTGACGTACAAATATATACTTCGAAGTGTATTTTATATTTATGTCGACGTACAATTATTGTACTTTGACGTACATTTCTCTTTTTAACTTGTAGGTCTTCTTGACTTTCAACCCAAATGGTACGCCATAGTATGTCTTTAGGGTTATCTAAAGAATGCTCCCACTTAAGAGATCAATACAGAGACCTCCCAGTGACTAAGCCAGTTAGCAGACACCCCATCCACTATACCACAGACACCTAACCAGCTATAAATTCCTGTGGCTAGAAAACAAAAAATATATGAGATGCTAGATCTTTAAGCTTGGAACATGTAACTTGTTTTAAGATTGATTTTTTTTTTTGGATGCATTACTTAAATATTGCAACAATTATAATATTTTGAACACAATCATGTCAATATATTTATTAAAAATACATAGTTATCAAAAAAACTTAAAAAGCTTTTGCCCGTAAATTAGGTAGCACCTATAATCATATTATTGACTAGTACGGGCAAAAGCATGCATATGGGAATTTAGACATAAAATTACATAGGAATACCACATATGGATACGTCTAAAAAAAAATTGCCACGCGACATATATTTTCGCGATGCTATTTATGAACTTGAACAAATCAAAAACACTTTGACATATGCTAAGTCACATGTAAATACATACCTCAGGAAAAGTTATATCAATGACATCATAATTGTGAAGCGAATCGCACTAAATATTCTCGCATTATTTGTTTTTCTTCGCAACCGTTCCAGAATTAAGTCATTACTAAATTATCTCCCCTGAATGCTCTTCTTCAGTGGGTATAAGCCGAAGACTGGTTCACTACATATAGTGACAGTCTTTACCAAACACAATTTAGGTGAACATAACCCGTCTTTAATATATTGCCGAATCTCAGATTTCTGTCGAATTTATTTGCTTTGATCTTTTCGATATCTTATTGTTATTATTATCCTGACAAATCACAAACGCTTGTTAAAAAATTATTTGTTTTAAACATTATAGTTGGCATCTCTATTCTTCCAGTATTCTCGCGGTATTTCAATAACGACACCCTACTGTTTATTTGTCAGAATATGTGACGCATTTTCCATTCGCTCACAGAAAGCATTCTATACATAAATGGTGACGTCACTTCGTTATTTTCAGTAAGACCGGTGTGTACACAATGTCTCACAAAGAAGTTTTACGTGTGATCATTAGCAATATTTTGGTAAGTTGTCGATGTTATCCACCAGAAACACATTTATTCACAAAATTTGAAGATATTCCGATCTAACCTTTTAGCTTTAATTTTTAACGTATTTACACCTCGTCTGCTCGCACTTTACCGATATTCCGAATGGTTACATATCACTATAATTAGTTTAGGCCTAAAACCACAAAATCCGATACCGTTGGATTTTCGTACCACAATCTTACGTAAAAAATCTCCCAGATTCGAAATCAATAAAAAACAAGACATTTATAAATTGTCTGCATTATTGATCAAATTTTAAGATATTTGTTGGTTTTCCGTTTTTAGAAGCTGTTCTGCGAAGGCAAGAGCTGGGCATCATACAAGCCATTCTATCCAGCAAAACTGACAGTTTTGGTTTACAGAAATCAACAAAGGAGGGATTCCTGAACTATCAAATTTTTAAGCTATACACACAGTTATTATCTGTGGTGATCTTTATTGGTTCTGTTTGTTTACTTGGATGGAACATGTGTGAACTTTTATAGAACTTTGAAAAGTCTATATATGTCTATCTATAAACAAAAATCAGCTATTGTATAATAAGATCAGATGTTCAAACAATGTCAAAGGATTGTTAAATTAACAATTTGAAAGCAATTAAGCTGAAAAAATATGAGAGTTCCCATGCAAATTTTGCCTGTATATCAACAAGTGTCTGCCGATAATTGTCAAACTAGTAATACATAACTTACCACAAGTATGTAAAAGCACTAAGTACCTGTGATCATATTTAGTAAGATAGCGTAATTCTAAACAGTAGCAAATAGCTTGTTTAGTAAATGCATAATGCAATTAATATGATTTCTGTTCTATTGTGTAATTAATAAATTGGTTGTTACTTTTTAATCCATGATAAATGTTTTATGGCTAGTACAAAACCAGCAATGTTAATTTAGTAAAAGGTAATACAATAACACCACTTTGTAATTTCATATAAGTGAATATTCTTGAAATGTAGGTTGATGACAGTGTTTTAGTTTTACTTATTTTGTAACTATTATTTTATGTGCAAATAAATGATGTGAGGTGTTTTGTATCTCCACACAATACCACATACCTTTTTATATTTGTACTGCGTTATGTGTTATTTGAATGTTTAAATAAAAAAATATGGATGATATAACATGATGCATTCTAATATTTGCATTCAAATTGTAACTATAGAGCTAAGTGTATGCAGTTTAGACTGTGATTTTAGAATTGCTACAAAATGGCTAGTTTTTTAGTGGCAACAAAATTAAAACTATTCAACAATAGTTTGCGAAAGAAAATTAGAAACCTGCAAGATACCTGTATTTATTAAATATTTTAATTGCGAATCAAGTATGTTGTTACGCTGTTACACATAATTATACATTGATAATAAATAAGAAGACAATTAGTGGTGTTAACATTTCCCAACAGTAGAAATCATTCTTCTGATGAAGTCAGTGATATACAGACGAAAGCTCCAGGTATGGCTTTCAATACGTAGTGTGTGTTACTTGACAGTCTAAAACTTATTGGATTAAAAAAAATCCTGTCAAATTTGTCAATCAAAATTGATTTGACACATCACATGATTTTGATTATGTTAAATCAGTGTACTGTATGCTAAATGCAACTGCTTTAGCAAGCTGTCAAGTTGAATTGAGACATTTGATGAAACAAACTGTTTCCTAAGTAGGACCAGTACTTAGTGTCTATATGATGTACCATGACGTCGAAAGAGTACAAGACGTACTAAGTAGAACGAAAAATGTACTTCGACGTACAATTTTCACCGACCCTTGAGTGTTAGCCAATCAGAAGGCACCTTATGTCTGTTGCTTTTAGAGATTTTTGACATTGAACATTATTATTATTTATACCGAATTATGTGACTATCGACCGCTTACTCATAGATATTGTGCGTATTTATTAAACATTATTATTATTATAATTTATACCAAATTATGCGACTATCGACCGTTAACTCATAGATATTGTGCGTATTTATTGACCTGGCGTGGCGGAATTAACCTCTGACTTATGCTAGTTATGGTTATCACAAAATACGACCAACGGGGAGTTAATAATACATTATTTATCCCATTAATGCTTGGTAACTGGTTACCGTTGGGAATTTCCTACACAGTAATACGCTGGACGGTCGTGATACTCCGCCCCGCATGATCATTTCATACACACAATATGCTGAATAATTTTAAGTTTAAAAAGGTAACAATTGAATCTTCTTCAAATTTGTATATAATCTATTTCAATGCATTAAATACTTGAAACTTCTATGTGTTGTTTTCTTGCCATTCTGATATTTTTATTCATTTTGTCCTCAACTAAAAAGAGATTTTAAACATTTATTATGAATAAATCTGAAGGAAAAGCGGCTCAAGAGACTAGTGTTTTGAATGGCTGTTCAGAAAATGTGTACGTAGAAGTACAAACATGTATGTCGAAGTACAAATTGTACTTTGACGTACAAATATATACTTCGAATTGTATTTTATATTCATGTCGACGTACAATTATTGTACTTCGACGTACATTTCTCTTTTTAACGTGTAGGTCTTCTTGACTTTCAACCCAAATGGTACGCCATAGTATGTTTTTAGGGTTATGTAAAGAATGCTCCCACTTAAAGGATCAATACAGAGACCTCCCAGTGACTAAGCCAGTTAGCAGACACCCCATCCACTATACCACAGACACCGAACCAGCTATAAATTCCTGTGGCTAGAAAACAAAAAATATATAAGATGCTAGATCTTTAAGCTTGGAACATGTAACTTGTTTTAAGATTGATTTTTTTGGATGCATTACTCAATTATTGCAACAATTATCATATTTTGAACACAATCATGTCCATATATTAATTAAAAATACATGGTTATCAAAAAAACTTAAAAAGCTTTTGCCCGTAAATTAGGTAGCACCTATAATCATATTAGCACCTATTATCATATTAATGTTTTGTACACAACAGTGTCCAAATTTTTATTACAAAACATGGTATCAAATTAATTAAATTAAGCAGCAGCTATTATCATATTACTTGTTTGATCAAACGAATCTAACTGGACAAATAGAAGATCAGAAAATAAACAACAATACCACAACGAAACTTCGCGAATTAATATTGCAATTGTCAAAAACTCACCTTTCAAAATTGGTAATACACAATTTTGCTGAATTTCTGTCGGCTTTGATAAACCCATCGCTTTACACTGATCAGCTAGCCATTTGTGTAAACCTAATGATTCAAAATCTGCAATTTTTGTTTGATTTTCTGATGATGTGCTTTCGGCTGCCATTTTAAATAGGCTAACTCCAACTTGATTGCGGTTAGGCATCACATTGAAATCTTACCTTTAACTGAGCCTTATAAGACGGTATGCACAACAACATGTTATAGAATAAAAGCTTAGTAAATGAATAATAAATTATTAGCATAAGGATGAATACGTTTCGGAATTCTTGATTGGAATGAGGTGCGAGGAACACGATCCATACGATCGAGAGGGTATTGGAAATATTCCAGAATGCGGTCGGTCGTCCTTCCATCCTTTCGTTAAGTAGTAAATATATAAACAAAATTATTGATTTTTATTCAGTCAGTTTCTTTTATTTATGTATAAACACCTTTATGTAATCATGTGCATAGTTCACCATTCATTATTATTTACACTCCCATTGTTTATCTTGTTGTACTCTTTCATCGACTCACGACTTTTTTATTAATTCGATCAATTATTGATTGTGAGTTACTATGCATTAATCTACTACATTGTTCATACATGAATTCACTTGAACGTTTATTTCTGAACAACGTGTTAGTCACTAAAGTGGACAATCTTTGTTCAAGAGTAATTTAACGTTTTCCCCTTTCTATGCAATTTTTCTTCGTTAAAAAGTTAAACCACCAAGAGAGTTCTAAACCTAAGCAAACTATTGTGTCGTTTACTTGTGGCAAGGCACCACATAGCCAAACAGATCTAATAGCATTTGTTGGACATATTCATTAAGTACTCTTGAAAAAGGGTCTGCAGTGGCTGCCCACTTGTGAGCCGTATATGAACAGATACTAGACACGTAATGCGTCAAATTGGTTACACATGTTGATTACCGGTATTTTAAGACACATTCAACGTTAAATTGTCACGGACACACACACCATATGATGTTTTTCTTCACCGATGTTACGATTCCACTAACGCTGAATAATGCATACGCTATAAGAATCGATTGAAAGCCTGTCCCTTGTGACCCTACTCGCTCATAACTTACTGAATCCGGATCTTCAAGTTTCCCAAGTAATACTATTATACGAGAACAAATTTAATGAAACGATTACGTAAGATTACCACATGGGACTTACATGACTATTGGTTGAAAATAAAAATTATGATTTTTGTACAACTTAAAGCATTGAAAGCGTGTGTAGCAAGTTAAAATTTAAGAATCATCAAAGCGAACAATATATCATTGTTATGTTTTATGCATTGTAAAATCAACATCTGACCCTCAAAGCTTCCAATGCTACAATATGTGTTATGGATATAATTCTTGGTGACGGACAGGAAGTATGAAAACACCGCCGGACGAACGTATTCTCCAAACATCGACGTGTGTGTGCATACAAAGACAAACATCAAGAAAAACTTGAAATAAGCAAAAGACTGATAATTAATATATGCGTGTCATTTACACGCACGAGCAATCTTCTAAAGTAACGAAAGACGCAAGTAATGCGTCATTGGGTAGTGAAAAGAGGCTCAAAGCTCGTAAATAACCAACACGTCATTTGATCAGCTCATCCCGACTGTTAAGGAGCAACAAGTGAAGTGCCTCGGGGAGTGGTTTCGAGACTCGCTCAATGATCAACAGAGTATCAAAGACACGGTAGTGCAAATGGAGAACTAGTTGAAAGATGTGGACAAGTGTGGTCTGCCAGAAAAATTCACGGCCTAGATTTACCAACATGGCATCCTACAACGCCTATTGTGGCCGCTGCTGGTGTACAGTGTACCGTCATCAACAGTGGAAGCAATGGAGAGGACAATACATTCATTCCCCAGAAGGTGGATGGGGGTGCCAAAAGTTTCACCCGCCTCGGTTTGTACTGCACAGACAGCAAGCTGCAGATACCTCTCAGATCACTGACGGAGGAATAAAATATCACAAAGGCTCGGAAAGTCATCCTGCAAAGCCAAGTGCAGGAAGAGGTTCGCCGAATGGAGGAAGAATCCAGGCTCACCATAGCTGTTACCCTACGGAAGCAGGGAAAATGGCTGAACTGGGAGGGAGTACCATAGAGGAAGCTTACATGGAATGCGATCTGGACCATGGAAAGCGACAGACTTAGTTTCCTGCTTAAGTCTGTCAACGACGTGCTGCCAAGTCCAACAAGCATAGTGACTTGGGGACTTGCCGAAACGCCGGATTGTAAGCTCTGTGGAAGACCAGCGAATCTGGAACATGTCCTGAGCTTATGCAGGACAGCCCTGTCTGATGGCAGATACAGATGGTGTCACGACAGGGTTCTTGCTTCAATCACCGAGCATCTAGATCAAGCACGAAAAGTGCAACAGACGACAAACAAAGGCCCCTCATTCATTTCTTTTGTCAGAGTCGGAGAAGAAGGGGCAAAAGCCAAACGCGCATGTGGGATTCTTGGAACGGCAACAGATTAGAGAATGGAAGCCGATTTGAACAAACAGCTCAAGTTTCCACAGGAGATCACCGTGACAAACCAGAGACCCGACATAGTACTGTGGTCAGCTGCATCAATACAGGTTGTGATGGTGGATCTCACACTACCATGGGAAGAGCGGATTGAGGAGAGCTTCGAACGGAAGCGCGAAAAGTACCAGGCTCTCACAGATACCTGCACAGAGAAAGGCTGGAAGGCATGGTGTTTTCCGGTGGAGGTGGGCTGCAGAGGTTTCCCAGCGCAATCACTGTGGCTTACTTTCAGCAGACTGGGGGTTACAAGACAGGTCCGAAAACGGGCCATATCGGTTGTTGCACGTGAAACGGAGTCTGCTTCCTTGTGGCTATGGCGGAATAGAGAGGAGAAGTGGATAGGGGGACACAGGGCAGTTGACTAGCGACTGGCCACCGAGACATGGCAGATGAGGAAGTGTAGCGGAGGCCTACTATCTCCTGGCCGGAATTTTATCACTTCCTGTCGGCACACCATAGGAGGACGTAGTGGGACAGTGCCGAAGCGTCCGATGAATATGGCCCCACCTGATGAAGGTGATAGTAGCGGCATCACGGCTGAATCGGACAACGATAATTCCCTTGCATTAAATTTTAGAATCGTAATTTACTCACAGATAAATAGCGAAACAGCGAAATATATCGTAATTACGATCACAAATCATCCGAAATTTAATACATGTAATCATTTATAAGGTTTTACATAAATTTCGTATGTATTGATAGAGCGTCCTTATGCATAAAAATAAATACTTATGTTGAAGTTACAAAACAATTAAACCATTATTAAAAAATGTGTAATATATTGACTGTTGTAATGTGACAAATTCAATATTTGAAACATATCTATTATGATTATTTTTATGATAATCGGATCCAAGCTTATACAATCTTTTATTTCCAGTAAAACATTTCCCTATGTTCGCTTAATCATTATTTAAAAAATATAAATACATAATTTAGATAATGAATTGACTGAAGTAATCTGTTTAATATATTAATGTGAACACGTGTTTAGTTTAAGTTCATTGGTTCTGTTAACAATGACTCTAAAACAAGCATGTGCGCAAATTTTCATAAAAAGGAATAATGTGTACAATCAATCCATAACTTAGCAATGGTAGTTGCAGGGAACAAATAACGATGGGTTTTAATGTCACAGTCTTCCCCAGTAAGAGTGAAACACAAAATGGATAGACAAACAATCGCAAAGAATGCAGAAAGAAAACCAGAACCAGAACGCAACATACCGGTATTTAAAGAAAACGTTGTGCAACTTCTCGTAACAACATTAAAAGAATTCCTACGCCCAAGCACAACACAGTGAAACTGGAAAATTCATACCCGAGTATGTTCTTTAACTTATGTAAAAGAAGACTGAATTCTTCTAAAATGCATCATTAAACATTCGCAATACTTATAACAAATGGCAAAAGCGTCATAATATAACAAACAAATGCAGCTGCAGTTACTTCCGTTTTTGATAGTCTTATCATCATACTTGTTTAATTTGACCTTCCGCATTCAAGTCATTCAGTTGTTAAAGCTTGAGCGAATTCGCAAATACGTTAAGGAGAAGTTGAGTAACTTGATTATATTCGAATAATTTTAACAGGTATTGGTCACTTGCCTTATATAAAGGGCCAACTAATTGTTTATAATAAGAATTCAATATTGCTCCAACAGCTGGAGTTTCACTTCTTTATATTGGAATCTATAGACCGAAACATCATGTTCAAAGGTGCCTTTGTAGTTTTTTTTTAAATGTGTTTCCTGCAAATTCGCAACAAACTGATGCGAAAAAAATAAAGCAACTATGCCATACTTATCAAGCCTATGTGCTTTTATAGTTACATATCAGATAATTTTTGTCAGATAAACGATGGTTGATTGTAAAAGTATTTCGATTCCTTCTTGATCTTACAAAACATTGTCAAGCGAAATGATAACTAAATTGGGTTTTGCCGCACATGCTAGAAATTTCATGTTGCGACCTTTATGGGATTATGTCATCATAATTTCTTTTCGTTAGACCTTAGAAGATGAAAAAATCATAATTTCATTAAAATTAGTTATAATCAATAATGCAATCCCGAGACATTGCGTTGTCGTGTTAATACACTTATTCATTAAAATGTAAACTCTAAAGAAAAAGATGTTGTCATGCAAAATTATTCAGCCACTGATTAGAACTACGAATGCAGCATTTTTATGTTGAAAACTCCATTAATAGAACCAACGGGCAAGCGGACACAATAAGGGCTTCACAAATGACGGATTAATTGATGTAGACAAACTTCGCGAATATTAAAGCCATTTATCCCAAATATTAAAAACTCATTTTTTCAAAAATTCTATACTATTTGATATCATACGGACAACATTAAACAATCCTGCATTTAAATCGGCAAAGTAATAATGATTAAGTTTTAAATATATGAAAAAATGTCCCTTTCGTACAAATCGTACATTTTTTATTTGTACAAAGAGATTCAAAACAAAGGCACAGTTGAACGCAATTCTGAGAAGAGAAAACACACTAAAGTTATATAAAGTTTGTATTGTGGATTTTGAAATTGTCTATGCTAATGTTCTCTGTCTACCATCAAACTGTGTCAAAACGTTGGATACATATCACGCGTCAACTTTATTTTTCTGCACATACGCTTTACACGGGTTATATTGATCAATGTTATGGGTTTTTATTTTATTTGTAAGTTCATAATTATATCCGTTTGCATCCATGTAGGTACTAGACAAATGAAACTGACATTGTGCACATCTTCTTAAGAAGAATGCTTCTTTATGACAGTGCTGTTATTACATAATTGCATGTCATTTATTTGATAGATATTGCAACTTCAACATCATCTAGAACTGAAACACATTTGTAGCACACTGAATTATTATTTGTAGATTGTGGTGATCTTTCTCCCCAATTCGCTTTCGGTGCAACATACATTTTAAGTAAAGCGTTCAATATTTATTCAGTATGGAAGCATATTTGTGCCACCACTTAACTACTTAAAATAACATGAAAATAATGGAGGATTTCGCGAAAAAGAATTTTTTTCGCGAAAACAGATACATTTTCACGAAAATAAATATATTATGTTAACATGAATTTATGCATGTTAGTGCTCTAAACTGCCAACACATTCAGATACAATTTTCATGAAAATAATGGAAGATTTCGCGAAAACAAATAACTTTTCTCGAAATCAGATACTTTCATGAAATTATGAATATAAATTCGCGAAAGATGCCAGTTATATATAAAAATAGATGCTCTTCAATCGGTGAACATTGTCTTTATCCTACAGACCAAGAACTGGAGTGTACGTGCATACTGTAGCAAGTAGTAAGTTTCCTTTTATTGTTTTATTTTTAATGTAAATGCATCTTTGTTGACGAAAATACATGTAGCTGTTTTTACAGATTTATTTTCAGACACAAAAAATGGAAATTACTGGGTGAGAAATGGATGTGCGATTTTTCTGTATTCATTAATGCAACAGTCTATACAGTGTCAATGTCACATTTAGAGTTCAAAGGTCGAAAACGGTACAGTACCAATGTGCCCCTTTGGAAAGCCACTTGTTAGACCTTTGGATTTTTTATTTGAATAATAGATCTCTAATTTTCTTTATGGTAATTCCAGATCCCGCCCGCATACGATATTTAGGACGCCGATCTTTAGGGTATGTCATCATCACAGCTTATTGTTTTGTATCGTCAGAGAGGTTATTCTATACGTGAAACTCTTGGAGTTATGGCCATACGACATGGAAAAATAACAAGCGAACGATTAATTTTCCGAGTCTTGAGGCGTTA
The DNA here is from genome assembly GCF_020536995.1 of Dreissena polymorpha. Classification (NCBI taxonomy): domain Eukaryota; kingdom Metazoa; phylum Mollusca; class Bivalvia; order Myida; family Dreissenidae; genus Dreissena; species Dreissena polymorpha. The sequence goes on from NC_068358.1 coordinate 109,682,842, forward strand.
CCGCCTGACTAGAGGCCAAAGTCAGCACAGTCTCGAAGAAATTTTTCAAGGAATATTGCTTGAGTTATCAGCTTCTGGTGAAAATGCTGGTTACCGGCAAATGCGTCAAAGACTCCTGATTAATCATGAACTTGCAGCTACATTTGAGATGGTTCGTCTTATTTTAGGACTCATTGATCCCCAAGGTGTTGCATTAAGGCAGGCTGGAAGGTTAAGGCGGAGAATTTATATAAACAATGGTCCCAATTTTGCAATCCATTTAGATGGCTGGGACAAATTGAAGTCATACGGTTTGTCAATCCATGGAGCAGTGGATGGATTTTCCCGTAGAGTGTTGTGGCTGAAATGTTGTGATTTTAACAAAAAGCCGATGTACATATCTAGCTTTCATTTAGACAACATTAGGGAAATTAATGGCATTCCAGTTCGGGTTTACGGTGACCGCGGTACAGAAAATTCTATCGTCCGTGATGCGCAAATTGCATTACGATGGACAGACGCAGATCAGTACCAGGGGATCCTAAGCTTCGTCTATGTTTCATCTAACAGAAATGTCAGAATTGAGAGGTTTTGACGAAGTCTTAGAGAAATGTGTGGAAATATCTGGATGAACCATTTTAAAGATATGAGTGATTTCGGATTATTGAACACATCTGATAATGTGCACTTAGAATGCATGAGATACTGTTTTCTTCCTGCCATTGGTAAATACCTGAATTAAGTTTGCAATATTTGGAATACTCATCGTGTTCGTCGAAATAACCGAATTTCTTGTCCTGCAGGATAACCTGAGGTGTTCTTTCAGCCAGAAGTATATGGTGCAAGAGATTGCAAAATACCACTGGTTGACAATAGGGAATTAAATGATGTGGAACGGGAGTATTCTCAACGCCCTCCAGAGCTTGGTGTATCACAGAGTTCCTGACAATTGCAAGAGCAGCTGTCGGAGATTTGAATCTTAAATACCCACCTAGAAACAGAGAAGAAGGAACAGAGCTTTTTGCTGCAATAACCATGTACATTGAACGCCTCGTTTAACACGGAAATGAAACAAAAATTAACTTAATGATACTTCCTTACAAGCTGGCTAACTTGTGCATTGGTTGACAAAATGTCAATTAATAGATATAGTTGTGCCTGAAAGTAGAGCAAGTACTAGTTTTTAACAAGCTGTTGGCTTTGTATGCGCTGTCATTGCCATGTATGATTGTGTGTCAATAAAACAATACATATTTTGTCAGTTTCGCTTTAAAATATCATTTTAATATGTGGCCAAAATGCTAGCTTTATTTGTTATGAACACCATGAAATAAAAAAAAACACAAACCAGGTTACGGTGTATATGGAATCAATACCGTCACGGGGGAAGTAGTGTTACACGAAGGGTAGAGTGTCTGGAAATATAATTTCTGGATCACTACACTGTTTGCGTAACACTTCCAAATTTCATATGAACGGTGGAATGCTTCTGTCCTGCCCATGTGTGACAATCGCCCTTATACTGTCAAATAGTTATAGAACAAAATTGGCATACGGTATGAACAAGGCAACACAAGGTGCGCCTTGAGTCGGTTCTGTAAAGACTAAAGATAAACGAGAGAAACTGACTCATTACGACTGTCAAATTTGATATCATTCTGTCTTGCAGTCGTGTCAGGGGGCTGTCAGGTGTCATTTTCTCGTGTTACCTTGAATGCAGGGGTTGTCATAAGGCACTTCTCGTCCTTCCTTGTTCCGCCAATGTGGGGTGAGCATAGCAGTTTTATGCCATGCAATGAGAGTGCTTCATATCCAAACTAATTTTCATTATGCAGTAGTCTACATGTGACCTTTACCTTTAAGTAACATACCTCAAACACACCAGTATACATAACTAAATACATCAAGAGTTATGTACAGCTAACTATTTGTTAAGGTACAACTACACCGAGTATGTGAAAGTGCAAAGGTAAGTCAGAGGTGGCTGTATTAGTTGAATTTGTTTTATGGTAATCAAGATGATATTTAAACAAGAACCGTTCGACATCCACACACTCGACTTATCTCAGGGCAGTGCTAGATTATTATATAAAATGAAATCTAAGTGAAAAATATACGTTGAACATGGGGCATAATTCTGACAAAATATTTTTTTGGATTATCTGTCTTGCAAGTTTGTGTTCTCCTTTTGATAGTTAACAACAGCCCAAGACTGATGTCCTCAGGTACAATGGTCTGACAACAATAACTCAACATGCGTCGAAAAGTAGAGCTAAAACACATTAACATGATTAAGTCAAGCAAGGGCAAATAAAATTAATAATGACACTGTTTATTTTAGAAATTATTTATTTAAAATAAGACAGACTTTTTGTCATGTCACAGCATAGCAATCAATGTGAAATCAATGTTATCAAAAAGTTAAGAAAATAAGAAAAAACAACATAACAACAAGACCTCCGCGGACGAAATTGTGCTACGGACGCAGGCAGGACATGAAACATTGTACCATAAATAGAGATTTAACCTATAAGTCTTAGTGTGACCTTGACCTTGGGGGTAGGGACCTGACTGTTCAGCATGACACATAGGACAATGATGATGAATATTTGTGCCGAGTTAAATGAAATTCACTTGAAAGATGACGAAGTTATGCTCCAGACACGAATGAGACATGAAACTGTATCATATATGGAGATTTGACCTATAAGTGTGACATTGACATTACCTGGGTGTTTAACGCGACACATCGTCTAATGATGGGGAACATAAGTACCAAGTTAAATGAAATGCGCTTAATAAATGACAAAGTTATGCTCCGGACACGAAATATTGTACCATATAATCATATATGAACAGTTGTCCTATAAGAGTGACCTTGATCTTGGAGGTAGGGACCAGGGTGTTAAAAGCAACATATAATCTAATTATGGAAATCATTTGTGCCAAGTTAAATGAAATTTGCCTGATAAATGACGAAGTTAGGCTCAGGACACAAAAACCTTGTATCATATTGTCATATATAGACATTTGACCTATAAGTGTGACCTTGACCTTGGAGGTAGGGACCAAGCGTTACTCATCGTCAAATGATGGGAAACATATGTGCCAAGTTAATTAAAATTCGCTTAATAAATGACGAAGTTATGCTTTGGACACAAAAAATGTATCATATTGTCATATATAGACATTTGATCTATGAGTGTGACCTTAATCTTGGAGTGTTGAGCGTGACACATCGTTTAATTAGGGTGGACATTTGTGCCAAGCTAAATGAAATTCGCTTGATAAATGACGAAGTTATGCGCCGGACACGAAACACTATCATATTGTCATATATGGGCATTTGACCTATAAGTGTGACCTTGACATTGGAGGTAGGAACCTGGGTGTTAAGCGCGACACATAGGCAAATGATGGGGAACATTTGTGCCAAGTTAAATGAAATTTGCTTGATAAATGAAGATGTTATGTTTCGGACACAAAACATTGTATTATATAGTCATATATAGACATTTGACCTATTAGTGTGACCTTGACCTTGAAGAATGTGACATGATTGTTATGTGCGACTCATCATCAAATTATGGGGAACATTTGAGCCAAGTTAATTAAAATTTGCTTGATAAATAACAAAGTTATGCTTCGGACACCAAAAACTGCATCATATTGTCATAAATATTTATTTGACCTATAAAAGTGACCTTGACCATGGAGGTAGGGACCCTGGTTTGTAAAGCGCGACATATCGTCTATAATGGGGATCACTTTTGCCAAGTTAAAAGTAATTTGCTTGATAAATGACGAAGTTATGCTCTGCACGCGAAACACTGTCATATTGTCATATATGGACATTTGACCTATAATGTGACATTGATCTTGGTGGTAGCAATCTAAATTTATGGCGAGACACATCGTCTAATAGTAGGGAGCCTTTGAAGCAAGATGAGTGAAATTTGATTAGTGATAAATGGCAAAGTTATGATCCGGACAAAACGGGACAGACACACAGACGGACGAACGATCGCGATTCCCATATCCCCCTCCGACCTATCAGGGGGGGGGGGGATAACAACTTAAACTGAAGGATATAAAATATGAAAAAAACTTGAAAATTTGTGTAATTTAATCGCGAAATCCGCCATTATTTTCATGTTATTTCATCTGGTAAGTAGTAACACAAATATGCTTCCATAATTCAGCACTCACGATTAGAGAGAGAGAGAGTTGATTCATTTAACAACATATATACTTCTGATCATTGTTAACATTAGCATTCAATGTCATGTTTTGACAACCTAAAAATCATTTATTACTATTTCCTAAACACGTTAAGCTCATAAATTTAAAACATCGGTTTAATGGATGCTATACATTATCGCGATTTATATCTCACCGTTAGCACATAAGTACGTTTAATAGGTAAATCACAACACTGCTGTCAGGTTCAATGATAAATTAGGGTGCTGTGTTTATAATTTGTATCTAAATAGACGAATTTAAGTTCAAATAAAGGTAGGCATTATGCTCACTATAGGAATTACACGTCACAAATTCGCCCAACACAATCACAAATCATATGCTTATATCATAAAAAATATCGTAAAAGAAAAACAACGATTGTAGGTGACTTATGGGTATAGTTGCACTTAAAATCTTAAGGAATATAAGCTTGAATGGAAGTCACCAGTTATTTTTACATTACGTTTATCTTGTTAACCTTAATTATACAATGCTTACCCGCTTTCTTGTGTTATTATTGCTTTTATCACACGGAATATTAAGATTCATACAACAATTGTTTTCATATTACTCTTGCCTCATTTATTTCCAATGCAAAAGGTACATTTTACAATGTTTATGATTTAAGGACAGCAACTACCAATGCTTTTTAACATTTTATGTAAATTTCTTTTAATACAAACAGATTTTCTAGCAGTGAATAATATATATGTATAGTGTCTTAAACTACAAACATGATACTTGCTTACCTTTAAGCTTATGTAAACACTTACCAAATATAATAACGTCTTTCTGTTCATCTATTAATGACACGTACCATCTGTAAGTGGAAAACTCGATCCTCCAGTGAAAACGTGACATGAAATCAATCATCGAGTTCGATGTTTGCAGTCGTTAAACGTAAAACAAATCTACTTTTTATTATTTTACATACTTATAATATATAGTTGGCCTCCCTTTCTTGTAGTATCCGCAGTTTCACAGTGTGTGTGTTTTCACATATCTTGTTATTGAGATCAATGTTGAATGCGAAATAACTTATTGTGTAGCAATATTACATTAATATATCAACAGGCCGATACCTTAAAATTGTTGATATCTTGCATCAACATTTAAAAAGAACAATATCGAAGCGTACTATTCGAAATATTTAGTTTATACATATGTATTGGTTCGGCGTATAATACATAACATTCAAATGTATATGAAGAAATAATATAACCTTTCATGGATTAGAAGACAAGCATCTACCATGCCTATTTGAGTTCTGTTTCATGCTGGAGTTACAAGAGTTAAAGCAATATATATCAGGTTGTTAGAGATGCTATTGCAAGATGACCATTTTGACGTTTCGTTCTCATACAGTTTTGTTGTTATTTCCTTGTGCAATGATTTCGATTGATTTTTAAGTCATTCTTAACAATTAATACATGTAAAAGAAAAAGGTTCCTTTTGTAACGACCTATAGGAGATCAGCGGGATGTTCGATCCGAAACACTGTCTAAATGTCAAAGCGTTCGGTTGCTGCAATGAAGCATTGGACGCGTTGAAATAGGTATGTGTTTAAGTGATCACCTCCAAAAAGTACATACATTGTTTAAAGTCAATGGACACGGCGGAGAATTTGAAAGGAATGCGTTACGTATGTTATCAGAGTTTGGGCACTGCAGGAAGTAGTGGGATGGCGTTTATTCTGCACCACAATTATACCGTGTTACTCATAGTTCAATGCGCTACAACCTAGATGTGGACGGCAGACGAGAATCTGCTTATTATCATTGCTGATAAGGTCAAGAATATGCGATCATTTGCTTTGTCTGTTTGTGAGCTTTTGTTTGAAATAAGTAATCGCAGTTGCGTTACGTGTCAGCGTTAAAAGAGAAATCCATAATCAGACATGTTGACCCGTATAGCTGAGTCTTTGTAAAGATTGTTTGGATGTCGTAATTGCTACACAGCGAATAGGTACACTCAAAATTTGCGGGCATCAGGTTGGAAATATATAATGGGTGGGTTGTTGTATATCATCCTAAACATGAGAAGGAGCTTATGATATTTTCTTTTGTCGGCTAGTGATTCCATGTAAGATCCGCCAGGAGACGGTCAAGGCTACACAATTCGGTAGCTCCAGTTACGATCCTTGCAGCCTTGCTTTGGAAAGCTTCAATTTCATGACTGAATAAAAACAATTGTCCATACTCCAGTAGGGGTCGGATAAATGAAAAATACATGCTCTCTAAACTTTTGCTAGATAGTACATACTTAAAGGAACGGAGGATGCCGATTCTCTGACAAGCCTTGTCAACCATGATAGAGATTGGAGTTGCCCATTTTGCATCCTCTGCTATGGTTTATTCATGCATGTATCGTTGTTTATATTAAATGCCTTGATTCAGTTTTTCTTTCAGCTCGCGCTTATTAAACTTATCAAAGTACTGACAGTACTGGTGTGACGATGCTTTTGAAGATGATTGATATAAAAGCATCTATTTAAGTTTATCTACATCACCAGAATTGTGTATGTGGGTACAAAAATTTTGGGTAGGAAAAAAATGGGTACGAAAATTTTGGGTACAACAATTATGCCCAAAAAAAATTAAGTATGTAATAAGATTTGGTTACGAAAAAAATTTGGGTACGAACAAAATTGGGTACGACAAAAATTTGGTTACGAGCAAAAATTTGGGTACGAACAAAAATGGGTAAAAAAAAATTTGGTACGAAAAATGTAGGGTACGAAAAAAACATTGGGGGTACGGGGAAGTAGTACCCGTGGGGAACTTGATCCTTTCAGCGAAACTGGGAGGCGGGTTACATTCTCGATCAAATATAACAAGAAATATCTTTAAAAAGGTATTCGACGTGTATTTTCTGTACCACTTATCTTAAAAAACTGTCTGTTACAGTAAAACGTTTGTGGGTTACAACATTTCGTTTCAGCATATAAATTCAAAACTTGACATGCTCTTTAATTACACCATGCTCTTTAATTTCACATGTATATCATACCAAACTTCATATTTCGTTGTTTCCTTTCCTAAGTTAATGATGCTATGTGTACGGACGTGATTTTACAATCCCATGTGCATGAACATATACTTTTTCTCTTTTGATTATTGTTCTTTTTCTCAAATTCAATAAACTTGGGCATGTTTGTTCGTTAAGTACGGCAATAATTTCATGATGATTCCCGATCGAAAGTGGGTATGAGCACATAGTCGTAAGAGCACTTGAATACGTGAGTTCGCCCATGAACACATGGTAAGGTTAACTAAATCTCCGCGATATGACCTAATATGCGTTTAAAACAGCAAACAATATCCAACAAACGAATGAATTGTCAAACATAGTATGTGCACTGATGTGGCTCTGTAATTTATGTTTGAATAGTTTATAAAATATGCAAAATGAGAAAGCACTCAGAAGAGCGAGTATCACAGAAATGATACGGCTATTATGCTGTTTATATACCATAGTCGCTACAACGTTTACAAATGGCAGGTTCGAAATAATTCGTTTTCTTTACACTCATGATCGCGTTGAAAGTTAATTATACACGTTTTAATTCGCAATTTATTTACTGAATCACGACAAATGTCAATTACAATACAGAAAATGCATAGTTGTTTCATTGATCTATAAACATATAATGGATTGAATATAACTGATTTAAAATTACCGTTTTCAAACTATTATTAAATCTTTTTCCAGAATATGCTGTCCTATTTTTAGCTGAGCTTCCTATACCTTTATCAATGATAATCAGCGAGGTATACCGATTAGAAAAATCGAGCTATCTCAATCGGACTGGCTCGGTCTTTTACATAGGTTGCCATTGTGAAGAATTTTTCATGATATGGTAACTTAGACGATGCTTCGCAGCATCGTCAAAAAGTGTACTGTCTCTACCAAATCTAAATACGTTTAGAAGATGATGAAAAAAACAGTTCAGCTCATTGGTTTTTCCTCGTTCATATTAAGTGATTTTTTTCATAAGTAGACCAATATCATCCACAAATGGATAACGGAAATCGAAAAAAATATTAAAAATAAAATACAGCAATCATAAGAGAAAGGCTATGAATAGTATGAGAAGGATATCATCCGTGAATGTTGAAAATTATTCAAATGTAAATATACATCAAAAAGCTCATATTCCAAACTGTTAAACGAGCTGATTTTTTCCGTACATTTGAGGACAAAGGTGACGATAATATAAGAACGTTTGAATCCAAAATGTTCTTATATTGAATTGATAATAGGCAAAACACAGAAACTTCGTGCTTCGAACTATATTGATAGAACAAATAATAAGACAACTAAACGGTTGCATAACAATAAAGCGCGTGATTGTTTATATGAATACTTGATAGAAACAATGAAGGACACCGCCATTCCGTTAGAAATATTGTTTAATTACATTCTTGATAAAATGAATTTTCCAAGGAGCTGGGCATTCGGAGTTATCATACAAATACATAACAAACTTTGCGACATGTTAGATCCGAATATCTATCGCGGAACCACTTTGATAAATGTTTAAACAAAACTGTTTTCAAACTATAAAATGAACGTTTTAAAGAACGGTAAGAAACAAATGACATTTTTACGGATTCACAAATCGGCTTTAAACCAACCTGTGGTACGGTCGATGCAATATTTATTCTTAAAGTTCTTTTGGAAAAGAATTTACACCGTGACGATAAACTATATTGTTGCTATATCGACTACCGGAAAGTAATGCCGATATCAAACATGGTCTGACATCACGGCTGACATCATTTATGCACTGCTATTTGGTGAAGTTGTGTATAGCGATCGTTATAATATGTCTATTAATAACTAATACATTGTACGTTTTCGTATCACTACGCCTTTTAATAAACCTGTCGTCAAATATCGTACTACATTAATTCTCCACTAAATAAGCAAATTAGAAAAACCACAAAATAAATATTTTTTGATCATGTTTTGTTTTTATACAAAACCAGAAAGTTTCGCGTATTTGCCCAGATCCAGTGATATTTCCCCTGTGATCAGTTGTGGATCAGTTATTTATTAAAACAATTAGCTTTGCATTATTGGCAATAAATGTGGTAATAAATGTAATAGGCACAAATGCAGTACTTATTTACACTAATTTACACAAAAAATCACCACAATGCAAGATATTCTTAAAACACAAATTTATACATTGATCCGTACAATAACTTCTCCTCCCATAAGCGAAAAAAATGCATTACATACTAGTCGCCGCTCTCCAGAGCGACGTCAGTTACAGATATGAAGTTCAATGCTGCGCAATGTCATTATGAGTAGTCATTTTTTAAATTCAGTATACGAACAATCGTTAAGTAGGGCTGTCACGATACGCTGTGAGCGTACCGCGGTATATCGTGGTACGGCAACACTGTATCGCGGTACGTACCGCGATATTTTACAGAATATGTATCTGTGAAGAAAACAGCAGAATAACAAGTTTTACAAACTTTATTAAACTTAATAATCAGAAAACACTGGTATCATAGTATGACTAGAAACTGTAAAAGAAACTGTAATAAACTTGATAGAAGTAGTCATTGTTATTATTCGAGTCTTTTTCTAAAATGTCCGCCATGTTGTTTACAATAGCTGTGACTACGATCTGTATAAATCGAACGCTTCAAGGGCATGTTCAAAATGCGGAGTCAGCGGGCCCAGTATTGAAAATCCGTAGCGTTCTGACTCTTCCTCGACTTATTCAGAATCTTAAGATAACATGATTCGAAAGTGCCATGCTTTGAACGATCGATATACTAAAGTTCGAAAATGAGAAATAGAATAAACATCTTTTGGATAATAATGAACTTATTTGCAAAGGAAATCTGTCCCTAATTCCAAAAAAGGTACGGACCCATACATCGCCGTATTTTAAACGTGAACGTTAAACATCTACAAGTGGAATCGCTTGCTTGACCTGAATATTAACGGATTATTTATTTAGCCCCTTTGAATCGCTTCTACATTTTTCAAAATGATATCTATATCAAAATAATTATGTAATGTATTTATATCTGTGCTAATATAATAATATTAAAAAAACCGGTGCGGCAACGCCGTACCGCGGTGCGATTTTTTTCACGACATGCACCGCGATATACCGGTATACCGGTGAATCGTGACAGCCCTATCGTTAAGTAATTCAACATTACATTCGCAGGGTGCAAGATCAACGTGGTTCACAGTTTATACACGGGCTGGGCAGAATGTAAATACACCGTGAAGAACTTTATTTTTTGCAAAAAAATAATCTAAAGTTATTGAAATACATAAGCAAAAGTCATAAGTGAATAAACGTTTTTCTTGCAGTTAGTGCCGATATCTTAAGATTTAAGAATTAATCATTAAATCTGAGATCGATGCCGAAATTTCACGTGCTGCATAACCGTGTACATGAATTTCTTACACATCAAATTTTTGGCGAAGAACACATATATTATTTGTTGACCTGTAGTGTGTTCCAGCACTCCAACCTAATGAACTTACTAGACTAACGAAAGTTTGGACGAATTTTGAATTAAAGCTGCAATATCCAGCTATTTATGTGTTACTGAGAGCTTTTTCATTTGTTGGTGTTGGGTGGAAGTACCCGGATGAAACTATAACTGTCCGGTATGGTGACCACCGATCAAACTCACATGCTGCCGGAAACGGGAATTGAACCCGGGTCGCTTAGGTGAGATTCGAATATACTAACAACTGCGCTAGCCGGACATCCATTTCAATGCTTACTTTTATATTTTATGCCGGACTGCATCGAAAGTGGGGTAGGATTGTCAAGATAACCAAAGCTTCCGATGTGCAAGGCAGTTTGATTTTTTTTAAATATTTAAACGGTTCATATGATTGGCGTTAAAGTGTTTAGACATTGACTGTTGATATTTTGCTTAAAAGTTAATAGTACACAATTGCAGCAGTAATTGCTTAAGTCGCTTTTAAAATCATATACTACTTTTCTTCTTCTTGCTCTGAATCAGCGTGTAACACAATTATCAGCGTTCACTGCTTTTGACCAGGAACAATTATCAGATTTGCATCCAGCGGTATCATAAAAGTCATATAAAATATTGTAGCACCCCTTCGTTGGCACGTATACTCTGACCTTCGTGTGCCATCTATGATTGGAATAACATTGCCACGACACATGGGTAGTTTGTAAAAATGACTTTCAAAATTCCACCACAATCATTGGACCTGATTTATATTGAGACGTCATTATTGGTAATTTGTTAGTATGACCAAAGAGGATCTTTACCGACTAGAATTGAAAGGAAACTCCATTTCACAAAAGATAACAGCATATACACAAATTAATTAAATAACACTGGAAACTGCTATTAACAGCATTATGGGTTTATAGCTTTGAACGCCTTTGGCAGATGAAATAAATTATTATAGCAATAAACATGTTGTCTTTTATTCTGCGCTTTTCACTCTCTCTGATGATTGCGAAAAAAACGGAAATATGTAAAAAAAAAATCATGTTCGCTCCAATGATTGGTGGCAAATTCGTAGTACAAATGTTCAATTCTCTATAGCTTAAGTCTAGTTAACATATTCATAACAATTATACAAGGAAAAGGGTTCTCCATGGTCTGTCAACATGTAAGAGAGGCCTTTTAACCTTCCCATAATATTTTTATTACCGCTGTATATTGTATAATTAACCTCAAGACCAAAGCAAATAAAAAGTTCATACAGCATTACTGATCGACAAATACAACACAATTTTGTAGAAAATGATTAATGTTTACTTAATCGTCTTTCCTCTTAAGCTGTTCATCACCAATGACATTATAATGCACAAAAATATGTGAGATAAATGACTTTTTCAACCATATCGAATGAAAAATTCATCATTAAAGCATAAGCATATACTTATTTAGCATTCTTTGGAATGTCTTAATAATAAATACCTTTAAAATTGACAATATGCAAACAATACATTCAAGCCATCTTGAAAACTATGTTTAAATATGTTTGTTTTTAATAACAATTGAAATGTTTCAAATCCGACGGTATAATTTATCAAACACCCATAAAGATAATTGTTACAGCGATCGGCTTCAAGACCAACATGCAGTCGGTCATTATCAATCACATATGAATGTGCGTACGTATCATCATTATTCGCGCAAGATACATAATTAACATAGTGAATTTACTGACGTAAAATGTGCCATATTGAACTTTGGTACTTTTTTATTTACATTTTAAGCAACATTTACAAGGTTGACTATGACTGTAATTGAAGAACGAACGCACATGTTTATCAAAATTTAACAATTAACCGATTGGACCATGATTTAGTCTTGATAGTTTTTGTACATTTCTCGGTTGTGCTTTACATCTTTATCATTCATAGAAAAAATCAAAAACAAGCATGAAAAAACGGATCTTAAAAAGAGCAGAAAGATGTGCTGAACCTAAGCAATACATATCGAAATGAAAATATTTGTTTTTTGGTTGGTTTTATTATTGTATTAAAATGCGGAAGAATTGATCGGCGTGTATTTTTGGTCAAATGGTAATCGTTTAGTATATAAGCTACGCGTGAAACCTGAAACAAATGAGAAAGCTTACTATTTGTTAATTTATGATGATCTTACCATATCTTTGCCATAAAATAAACAAGAAACATCTCATGCAATCCATAAAGTTATTCTACGGAAATTATTGCAAAACATTTTTCAAGTAACTTTTTCAAAATACCTTTTGCATGCCTATTGTGCATGACGGTAACACAAAACTATGTATTATATAGTTTGATAAAATGATGTGTTTTGGCAGGTGACCTTTATTAACAACTGACAGTTCTGATGTGATCTTTAGGAATTCAAGTGTTAAAGTACATCAAGAACATTCATTTTTAGAACCGTATATGTCATCATCATATAATTATTGTTGTGGCGGAAAATATGAGTCGATGTTATGTTTTAGTTGCATATGTACCATAATGGGACGTTTCTCTTTTTTTCTGTTCCTATCATTAACTTGCTCTTATCTGAGCGTTAGACGGAAGAGACGGAGCTAAACCGGGATGCTTTGCGCCACATTTAGGTGATACACCCGCTTTGGTGTTCAATACGTAAATGAGTTACAATTTTGTTGTTGAACACCAGTGTCCGTTTTGCCTTGAACGCACTTTGTATTGATGTCAAAATGACTTTTAAAATGCATACCATAGTGCGTTTGATGCTTGGTGTCAGGTGTCAAAACAAGGCGGGTGCGAAAGTTCATCAACTCCTTACATGTCTTTTACGTGGGTAAACAATCGTCTTATCGTTTTTCGCGTTAAAAATCACCAGGCAGTTATTTTAACATAGTTAAAAGTGTTCACGTTTGACAAAATAGCTTAGCAGGTTATATTCATCATAATTGTGCCGATGATGATAATGGTTATCCTTGATGATTATCATTGTTGATTGTTAGTGATGATGATTTTGATGACGACGATTACGACAATAATGCTGTTGCTTCTGCTGCTGCTGCTGATGATGATGAACCTTTTCTTCTCTAATTTGAAAACAAGTACCAACAAGAACAAAAAATGCTGGTAGTCTTTGCAAACACAAATTGCAGTGTTTACTTGCAGATCTTAAGGCCCAGTTACAATGAAGCAACCCATTACAAATGCAAAGCGTATATATAGGATCTGGCACGAGTTGTCATATCATACCATATTTTATTAAACGAGTTTAGGAATTTTGTTAGTAAGCGAGCCTTTGGCGAGTTTACTAACGAATTTCCTGGACGAGTTTAATAAAATATGGTGCGATATGACAACGAGTGTCTGATCGTTTTTTTATCAGATGCTTTTAAATGAGCAAATTAAAAATAATATTTACGCAAACATAATGATAAATCTCGAATGTTGTTTACATTTCGTGACGTCATTTGACGTTGCAACGTCATTTCAGCCAAATAACAAAATGCGTTTTGTAAATAAACGAAAGCTAAGCCAATGAAAACGCTTTAAAATGTTGTATTACACATGTGTAATATAAAAAAAATATGTAATGGTTGTATTACATGGGAAACAGGCTATAGCATGTGATAAAAAATAGTACAAATATAATTTATTGATATACTTGTTCAGCCTTGGGTATTATTCGTATTGCTACGTTGCTGTTGGCTTTTAACTTCTACTTTTAATTACATCCACTGATACTCTGTGGATTTTCTCAAACTAGCCTGACCACATTTAAATAAATGGTTCACAAGCCTGGTCCTCATGGAGCACAGATTGTTCTGACTATCTAATTTCTCATGTAAATACATGTACATCATTTACTTTTGTTTTTTATATCCTCATATAATAATTGAGATTGAGCCATATGAGTCTTTTGATAAATCTATTTAGGAAATTTACATTTAGCATTAGGAAATTAACATTAAACACAGGTTCGATGTTTTCTAATTGTAATATTACCACGTCATATTATATTTTCGAAAAAATGCACTCTTTCAAAATTTACAAATGTTACCACTGAACAAACAGTTCATATCCTGTTGCCAGTTGAATGACGTACATTCGTAAAAAGTGTTAGAGTTATTAATTTGCAGTTGATCATTTAGAAAACATGAAACAAGTTTTGCCACAGATTCGCGAGTGGCACACCTACACGGGTCCGAATACGCATACCGCTTACTTGTACGTGCGTAATTCATGAATCCGTGACGACATTTCGATTGGCTGTATATATACATGATAATTAGTTGAAGCCAGTAGGGAAAATTCAAATATTTTATAACTACTAAAAATGGATTTGCACTATTTTATTAGTCTGAAACACGTTACAACCTGATCAGATAATTGCCACGCACAATGTTTTGTGTCAGCTACCGGGCCGTAAATGCGTAACAAAACTGCAGTTTTGATCATTAAAAGGCAACATAAAATAACTCTTTAACAGGTAGCATACAATAAAAGAATGCAAAATTGAACTTAAGACCAAGCGATCAAAAATTATTCTTTATTATTGACTGCTTCGACAATAAAACGAAATCTTTTAATATGTTTATGTATTATATTTATAATTTCATCATGAATTTCGCCTTCATTAGAAAAACAATACTACTTTTGAAGTCCATAACATGACACATAGTTAGATTGCTCTACTTTTATTTGCAATATATGGACCTTAACTTCAATATACCATTACCTTACTAGTCAATTTATAACGCATTGATTTGAATATGGACGCATAAATATAATAACTACTGTCGCGTAACGACTTGTGTAAGCCCAGTACATGAAAAATACTTTCTATGGTAATGTATATAAGCTAACAGATCAGTAACATTATACGTCAAATTAAAACACTTTCTATTTAATATGAACAAATTATTAAACATTTTTTTTTATGTTTAAATGTGTGTGTAAATATTTAAATTATAACTACTTAACATTGTCTAGATGAAAAAATAAAATAACAAATCCGCAATATGTGAACACTAAATAGTAGCTCAGTAGCTAAATTTGTTGATATTATTTCTGATTAAAACCTGTTAATTATTGACAAAAAACACACATATAAATGTTACCGTTGTAATAAAATGAAACACGATGTCAAGAGACTGGTGCTATATCAAATATCGTACCAAACATGTAGGTTGTAACTTTACCTTTGCTTTGCGTTTTGTATCACAGTGATCATAAACATAGTAAATAAAACATAATCCTAATAAATTGCTAATTGTTTCGATGACACAAGACAATTATTTATGTTCAGACACGTTTCGGCATCTTAATTAGGTTATGAGGTTTAACAGGTTGACAGGCATTAGGTTATCAGGAACCTAATAAGAAAAATGAGTTTATACTCAAATATATACTTCAATCGCAATCTCTGTAATTACTGCAAAGGAACAAGTATCATTGCTCGAAAGAACAACATTTGTACCATGTAATTGAGAAATAATGTTGTTGACATGTAAGTTGATGCACGCATGGAGTAATAGCAAAAATTACAAAGAAAAATAATACTACAAACATATCTGTCGAGAGTCTTACATGACACTGTAGCAAATAATAATTTAATACAACTCGACAAATAGATCGAAGCATGAAAATGCATATTCAGACTACAATTGTTAATGCGTTATGTTAAACAAGAGGCCTGAATCGCTCTTCTGCTATAAACACTGTGCAGGTTTGGAAAGAATAAGATGGAAACTGTATCAAACAAGGAGAATTTTCTCAAATTCAAGGGGAGATTATTGTGTACTTATTTCTCCGATACTGCTCATATTCAATAGGGTTCAAGTCCTCATTGATATAAAGATACTGTGCAAATTTGGAAATAATTGGATGAAAACTGGGGAATGAATTGCGTAAACAAGCGGGATTTCAAACTTTTCTCATATTCAAGGGGAAGTCATTCTGGACTTATCGCTTCGATATTGCTCTTTTTAACAAGGGCTGTTTGTGAAACATGCTTGCCCCTCATATGGGCTGTCAGTTGTAGTGGCAGCCATTGTGTGAATACGTTTTTTGTCACTGTGACCTTGACCTTTGACCTAGTGACCTGAAAATCAATAGGGGTCATCTGCCAGTCATGATCAATGTACCTATAAAGTTTCATGATCCTAGGCGTAAGCATTCTTGAGTTATCATCCTGAAACCATTTTACTATTTCGAGTCACTGTGACCTTGACCTTTCACCTAGTGAGCTGAAAATCAATAGGGGTCACCTGCCAGGCAATTATCTCCTCAAGTTTAGCCTATTCTGAAGATATGTTATAAAATGATTAATATTGGGTATACTGTTCTGGTACCTATTTCTTGAAAAATAAAAACTTGCCAACAATTAATAAAATTAACAATCTGTGTCAAATTCGAATGACCTGCTGAAACGTTAAAGAAGCTTATATGTTCATAGTCAAAATTTGAAATAAACGGCCAATTCGCTGTTTGTTCGATATACACTTTAACACCGTTCCAAAAATGTTGAATTACAGGACATTCCCAAAACTTATGCACATTCGAATCTACTGACATACTACAAAAATCACAAATATTTGATTGTGTTAAACCACATAACAATAGATAGCTATTGTTTGGAATAATTTGCATAATATATTTATACTAGAACGATCTTAGCTTGATATCATGTGTCAGTCTAAAAGGTTGAATAAACAATTTATTCGTTTCTATTTCTTTATTTTAAAAAAGTTCCTATTTTGCGATTGCCTTAATTGGATTGATTTGCTTTTTCAGTACGAGTTTTTGGTATACTAATTTGCAGATTTTAATTGACTCTGAAATTGAAGAGAGTGAATATTCTTGCGGTTGATTACTTTTGTTTTCAGATTTCAGCTTTTCTTTCCATTCTAGTGGCACACTTTTTAGAAGAACTTTTTAAAGTATTTCAGGAAATCTCTGGTATTTAACCCGTACAAGTTTTGTAATTGCTCAAAACTATAAAATTGCCTTGTTCCATAGTCGTATATTTGTTCTACATGATTGATTCCTTTAATATGCCATTCTTTGTAGAAAAATAAACCGTGTGAATTTTTTATAAATGAATTATTCCAAATATTTTTTTTCCGATTTGTGTGATGTTATTTTGTGCGTTTACCTTATTCCAGACCTTTAAAATGTCCTTAAAACAGGGATCGAATGTTTAGTTTGTTTGTATCGTCAGGTTTGATGCGATTCTTTAACATGAAATAATTACCATAATTTTCTAGAAAAATACTGTATAATTTGGTTATTTTTGATTCAGGTTGATGTATAAATCGTTAAATCCAAGAAGCTTTGAGACCATCCACAAAGCTATCTATATCAATCATTTTCAAACCGAAATTTTCATATTTCTGTATAATTTGATCACGTTTTATCCTGTCGGGTTGGTCATTCCATAAAAATTTGAAAATATTTGTTTTTAAAGTTTTCTTTTTATTTTCGTCTGGTCTTTCTAAACCTATAAATGGGTATATTAGTTTTGGTAATGCAAAAGTTTTGATAACAGTGATTTTTCCTATCAGTGAAAGGTTTCATTTTCTCCATTCATGTACACAGTTTTCAAATTCTTGAATTTTATTACATATATTGTATTCAGCCGTTAAATTAGTATTATTGTATATTGTTATTCCAAGTGTGGTCGCGCTTTCACAGCTCCAATCAAATTTGTTTGTGGACAAAATTTTACATTTCTGTTTATAAGTGCTCATAACTTCATAAAAGAGCATTTATTGTTATTTTATTTTAAACCGGATATAGTGGATAATTTGTCAAGGGTAATAATTAAAAATTCAAATCACCTTTGACTGCCGTCAAGAAGAAAACATGCATCATCTGCGAATAATGTTTGTTTGAGTTCGATGTTGCCTATGTGAATTCCTTTTATATTTGTATTATGTTTTATATAGTTAGCTAGTTATTCAATGCATATGATAAAAAGATAGGGCGAGAGGGGACAACCTTGACGTACTCACTTTTTCAGAAAAATACCCGTTATTAATTACACAAGATTTTGCATTACTATAAAACAGTTTCCCCCACTGTATTAAAGACTGGCTAAAGCCCATGCTATCTAAACATTTGTACATAAAATTATGGTCTAAGCTATCAAAAGCTTTCTGGAAAATGTCAATCCTGTTTCATTTAAATCGTTCAAGTCAACAATGCTACTATCAATAAATGCTTAATAATAAATGATTCAGCATTATATTTAAGTTCTTTTATTTGCAATTAATTTTCAATTGAACTATTGAAATCAAGTACATCTGCAAGTAAAATAGATTCAACGCATTTGCTTCAGCATTTGCAAATTTAGTTCACAACGCTGTTATGAACTAGAATGTCTTACAATAATTGAATATGTATAATTCACTCCTTTCAAAATGAACCTTATTTGAACTGTTGTGCTGAACGCCGCACACCGTATGCTGTAAAAACAACTTAGACATTTCAATTTTTCCTGATAAAAGTATGTGTGCATGCATTTAAAGGCTGAGCTTATATGTCATGAATGTAACCATTTGATTCAAAATATTCACCAAACCGACATATTCGAAAATTGAATTAGTGACTTACTTGCTATGCTTAAAATTAATATTGATTATATTTTCTTTTTAATTTTGTCAAATAACTCTTTTAAAATTGTGAGGTTTCGAACTCCATCAAACCGCCAATTCATTTCATTGATTGTAACAAGAATGTATATTTATTTCGATGATCCATTTTCATATATTACTGCGTTAATTAAACGTTAGACAATACGTTCTCTATTTCAATTCTTAATAAGAATATTATGTAAAACATAACTTCTAACTGAGGACAAAAGAGACTTAACGCATGTCACTGCTTTAATAATTTACTTTCATAAATACCACGTTTGCACTGTGATATTGATCGTCGGTCTAAGATGACATTAATTCCGGCATGAAAGCCTGGTCGTTGAAATAAAAATTATATTTTGTATTTGACATTGATTGATCTTAAGACACATATTTAAAATGAACGTTATTTAAATAAGTAGAACTATACACTGCAGTTCAATGTTTTTCTTATAGAAATGGTATCTTTTTCAGAAACTTAATTGTTTTATTGTTTATATGGCTTATTTCTAGTTATTACTGGAAATGTTATGGTATTTTAAACAATTGTAAAATAGTACAATAGCCAATAAACATAATTCGTATATGAAGAACATATTGGAATTGTTTCGTAATGTTTTTCTGAACTGTTGTTAATAATGTTGCGATTAATTGCTTCTAATCAACTTCTTTCCAAACAAAACTTGTCCACTTATCAGTCTAATGTACATCGCGTATTATGTAATTCTTAATACAATGGCGATGCAGGGTTATTTTAAAACAGGATTTTTTTAAACAGGATTTAAGTGCAATACATTGTTATTACAGCAATTCTCCTATTTCACTTCTTTAACAGCGCCTTCAACTTCAATATACATCGCCATTTACGTCTTTAATAAATGCAATATCAATATTACACCGGCAAAATAGATGCTAATAAAGACATATGACCACATTTAAATTACTTGAAGGTTTATGTTTTTAGTGTGACATTAAATGTGGCATTTATACTTACGCTGAAAATATTTATGATCGAGATGAGTTAAAGAAAAATTAGTATTTTGTATTAATTACCTTTCACGCATGTAAATGCTACAAAGCAAAGTTCATCGAGTTCCCTTGTCTGGCCATGATGATGATACATATGGAGCTTAGCATCAATGCGACATTTCATTGAGTAAATGATGTAAAATTTGATAATATAGTTAACATAGCATGTTTCGGTGCTCTTAAACGGGTTTAGCATCTCAAACAGTATACTTTGTGATGACACCAGAAGGACGGTGTTCCCATATTTATTCTTTGCTTTTGTGTGTGTCATACTTTTGCTATGTGTCTTACACCAGAAATTGATAACTTGTTTTAAATTTTAAAAAAAATGTTGTGATCAAAATTATCTTGTTCTTTTGCAACTTGAGGTTTACATTATTCATTTGCATATGTGTATTATTGTTCTTGATGTTCCATAAATAAAGATTTTTTTGTCTAAGATGTATTCGAGGTTGTCTGTATTTAAGAGACTTCAAAATGAAAAATGACACAATGCTTGGAGTTAGCAAAACTGTGCTAATATTGACACATTAAATATAACCGTTGAAAATGTAAATCTAGTCATTGACTAATATTAACTTTCATCTGATCAATGGGCCTTAATATTATTTCAGGATGGTGGGGAGTAGGCAATTCTTTATGAAACATCGATAAGTTTTCTGTGTTATAAAAAATCTTTTAAAAATAAAAGTCCCCCTAATCCATTGAAAATCACTAACAAGTAGATGTGGCTATTTAAATAATTAGCATATATTGTGTCATTCTCAATGGTTGCAAAATATTTTAACGACTGACACATTTCACATGTCAGTTTTTATGATTGATTGTTAGATTTATACTGATTTCGTAATTCAACAATTTATAATCTTAAACATGTAAATAATGGTTAGTTTTGAGCATAACATAATTACATGTCTTTTTTCCAGCGAAGGGATACACTCAATAATCTGTTAAAGCCAATCTGTAAGCATTCCCAGCTACATCAATTTAGTTATTGGTTTATGTTCCCTTGTTATTTGAATATGATTGAAATGTCCGTCTACAGACGAAGGTCGTCAGAATACCGACGCGGACATGCTGTAATCTGTTAACAAACCTTCAAAATTTATGCTGAATCAATCACCCTTAGTTATAATCACTATAGCATCAAACTACATGTAGTTTATTACACTCAATAACATAAATGTTAATGGACTCGTTCGGAAAATAAATGCTGTGGAGTTTTATATGTTATGTAAAAACACAATACTATGACATCATTTTATTATCTGAAACCTGGACAAACAGCAGTTAAACATCGAAATTGATGGATACGCCAGTTTCCGTATACCTGGCAATACGCGTTTCGGGGTCAAAAAAGGGGCTCATCCGCAATATGGAGCACAGCAAGATCAACCGATAAAGAAGCCGTGCACGCGAAATTCTTAAGCAAACTATTATGTGTTTATCAGTCAACTAATCTCAGTGCTCTGTACTGTTGAATTAGGACGAACTCTATTCAAAGAAATACAAAACAATAAATATCGTCAAATACTTTTTAAACTGCTATCGTCAAATGAAAGTAGCGTGATCCGACTAACATATAACAGCAATATTAAAAAAAAACGATGCAAATAACGATATTACTCACGGCAGTCAAAACTGGGCTTGGCACGTGAAAAACATTCTGGAAACAGTGGGATGTCTGAGCTATGGGTAAACAAAAACGCTACTGAAGTACAGTTACAATGTTGTAAACAAAGGGCATTGGATATTCATACAAAAAACATAGCCGTCTCTTTTCGTTTTGCCTATTGAAACACCATTTTAAGCTTGAAACACATTTAGATTAAGTAAATGAAGCCAAATAGAGGATCGCACTTAGTAAGTTCCGATTTTCATCACATAATCTTGAAATAGGAAGGGGCGTTATCATAATATCAAACGAGAAAAAAGCAAGTGTTAAATTTGCTCCATGAATGCAATTAAAATTTCTTACAAGTATGTCCAATATATGCACACCTACGGAAAAAAATTAAACCGCACTATTGCAAATGGCTAACAATAAAGAAATTTGCAAGATTAATGTCCAGCGGAAGTAAAACTGAAATGATAAGTGCTGCACAATATATTTGCGAAGCAATTAACTTAAGACGGTATCTCGATTCGTAATTTCTATATTTGACCGATAAGGTGATGATAGCTGACTAAGTTGTAAAATTAACCAGAATCATCGCTTTTCGCATTCGTTATGTTGACACAACCCAAAGATGATATTACAAAATTTAAGTTGTTAATTTTTCATTTCTTACCTTTTAATTTTAGCCAAGTGTTCAAAAAAAAAATGAAGCCTACCATCGCCTCGCACTTTACATCACTTATGTAGCTTAGGATTGTTTAACCACATAAATGTCTGTTCATCCGGAAATCTCATAATAGGTAAATATTCATATAAAGTTGTGTATATTTATAGATGCATGTATTTATGTATTGATATAACTTAGATATATTTAGTTTTTATAACTGAAATATTGCAAGACAGGCATGCTAGGAATGTATATAGATTAGCGTGGTCACACACATTTACCCATATAACATTTACCCATAGTGTGTATTCACTTTATTATGTTTCAGGTCATAAATAAATCAAACGTAAAATAATAAGATGAAACTTAGCATTAATTGATTTACTTGAATTTTAAAACAGTATGTTCATTAAGTCATTAATACAAACGTGTATACATGTATACAATCTCACAATTAGTTCAACATAAATAATTATTTTAAATCATTTATTTTAAATATTTCACGTTTTCAAAACGTGTCAATATGTTCATCCCCTTACTGCAAATTCTTCTAATCGTATATCTTGTAAGTAAATTAGTAAATATAAGATGTTCAGTTGCAATATTAGATGCAATTAGTTATTCCCTTTTATAATTGACCATGCTAAACAGTTCTTAACACTATCGTCCAACTTTTATCTTCTACCATTACTTATAAATTGTATAATGCATTTATAATGTAGGCTATGACCTTATATTAGCTTTACTGCTGAATAAATGAGGTTGTTTTTGTTGTTGTTAAACGTGACGGACCCACTTCATGCGAAAAGTACTCGATGTAGAAATTAATCTTTAACAAATCACAAGAAGCGTATAATTATGTTATTGTAGGTCACAGCTAAACTTAGAAATAACAATAGAAATAATAATAAGAAGAATGCGAAGACACATTTTGCAATGCATTCATGTTTGTGTGTTTTGTTCCACGCTGTTAACAATCAACTCATGTCAATTTTGATGGCTATACAGAAATAACATAATTATGGGTATAAACTCCATAGGTCATGGCTGGCATTTCAAACTAAGATTCTTATCTCTAAAGAACTTACGGAAGTCACATTAATCATCTACTTTGTACGATATAAAATATTATATAGCATGTATAAAAGTAATCGATCGGAAACTTCGAAATTCGAAACCTATCATGCTATTGATTTCCAAAGGCTTATCACCGACGCTAAATTACAATACATTATTCAAAAATAGAACGCCGTGGATCCACAATGACAATAAAATGGAGCAATTTAAATGTCGAATTGCATAGCAAACGGCTGACGTGTATTTCCTTTTGTCATTCTTGTCGTACATCTTCTATTGTTTTATAAAAACACATATTTAATGACGTTTATATTTATATATCAACTAATAGGAATTTTTCGCAAAGCATTATAAATGACTTAAGTTGTTGTTCGTTGTTTTTGTTCCGTTATTGAAAACCTTTGAATACGGTAGAGTTTTTATTTTGCTATTAAATAATGCATTTTAAATGGTATTTCTTTTTCAGAGTATTCTTATTTGACGCAGCAATTGACGTTAACCAGTGTCAAAGGTCACTTAAGTTAATTCACCATGAAATCAATAAGGAGTATCACATGTACATGGCAGTGGTGTCTCACTGGTGGTATTGCGCAATTTTTTTATTTAATTTAATTAAAAAAATAGATTCACAAATTTTCGTTCTAATTATGATATTTGTGAGGAAACAGTAATAATGAACATTTACCATGCTCAAAAATATCAATTATATGCATCTTTTGACGATTTAAAAACCTGAAAATTATAAAGCGTTGCAACGCGAAACGATTGAATAATTTGGAGAGTTCTGTTGTTGTCAGTAGTTCGAGTCCAGTTGAGGGTTACTTTTTTCTTTCTTCACTTTTATTCTTCTTTTCTTACTGGATCTTTTTAGATCCAATGTTTACAAGTATCAATATAAAGCATTAAATGACAAACTTCAATACATACCAAAATCGAAAGGAGATAAAAAGATGCATCATATAATGCGAAGTTTTGAACAATTCGCTTATTTCATTAACATTAATTTGAAATGATTTCCAACTGGTTCAATACGTAAAATATAGTGCAATTTAAGATGCAAATCTATTAATATCAAACATGCTGATTCCGTAATATCATTCTTACTAGAAATTGCGCGGCAGAGGCCGACGCGTATCCCCACGCCGCATGTTTGACAAAGGGGCGCCCCAGGGTTGGCAATGGGGCCATGCATAGTTGAGATTGACCGTATTGTCATAAGAGAAGTTCAGTATCAATTAGAAGTGAATCGGTATTGAAATGTAGAACTTACAGCAAAAGCAATTTTGGGTGGCGTGGCCTATGTGGGCGGGGCGCCACAGAGTTGGTAATGGGGTCATGCATAGTTGAGATTGACTGTATTGTAATAAGAGAGGTTCAGTATCAATTTAAAGTGAATCGGTGTAGAAATAAGGAAATTGTAGTAAAAGGCAATTTTGGGTGGGCGTGGCCTATGTGGGCGGGGCGTCCCAGGGTTGGTAATGGGGCCATGCATAGTTGAGATTAACCGTATTGTCATAAGAGAGGTTCAGTATCAATTTGAAATGAATCGGTGTAGAAATGAAGAAGTTATAGTAAAAGGCAATTTTGGGTGGGCGTGGCCTATGTGGGCGGGGCGCCTCAGGGTTGATAATGGGGCCATGCATAGCTGAGATTGACAATATTGTCATAAGAGAGGTTCAGTATCAATTTGAAGTGAATCGGTGTAGAAATGAAGAAATTATAGTAAAAGGCAATTTTGGGTGGGCGTGGGCTATGTGGGCGGGGCGCCCCAGAGATGGTAATGGGGCCATGCATAGTTGAGACTGACCGTATTGTCATAAGAGAGGTTCAGTATCAATTTGAAGACAATCGGTATAGAAATGAAGAAATTATAGTAACATAACCTTTAAAAAATGAGTAAAAATCTCTGACCCGGTTCCACCCCAACCCCCATAATTATTGACCCAGGGGTCAGATCAAAATTTCAAATAGTGCAGGGTCGCTCATATGCTCATAGCTACCATGTGTGTAAGTTTCAATGTTCTAGTGCTAATAGTGTAGGAGGAGATAGTGGCCAGTACGGACGGATGGACGGACAGACGGACGGACGGCGGAGATAACCACAATATCCCCACGCTTTTCAAAAAGCGTGGGGATAAAGACAATTTTGGGTGGGTGTGGCCTATTACGGGCGGGGCGCCCCAGGGTTGGTAATGGGGCCATACACAGTTGAGATTGACCGTATTGTCATAAGAGATGTTCAGTATCAATTTGAAGTAAATCGGTGTAGAAATGAAGAAATTATAGTAAAAGACAATTTTGGGTGGGCGTGGCCTATGTGGCCGGGGCGCCCCAGGGTTGGTAATGGGGCCATGCATAGTTTAGATTGACTGTATTGTTATAAAAGAGGTTCAGTATCAATTTGAAGTGAATCGGTGTAGAAATGAAGAAATTATAGTAAAAGGCAATTTTGGGTGGGCGTGGCCTATGTGGGCGGGGCGACCCTAGGTTGGTAATGAAGCCATGCATAGTTGAGATTAACTGTATTGCCATAAGAGAGGTTCAGTATCAATTTGAAGTGAATCAGTGTAGAAATGAAGAAATTATAGTAAAAGGCAATTTTGGGTGGGCGTGGCCTATGTGGGCGGGGCCTATGTGGGCGGGGCGCCCCTAGGTTGGTAATGGGGCCATGCATAGCTGAGATTGACCGTATTGTCATAAGAGAGGTTCAGTATCAATTCGAAGTGAATCGGTGTAGAAATGAAGAAATTATAGTAAAAGGCAATTTTGGGTGGGCGTGGCCTATGTGGGCGTGGCCTTTGTGGGCTGGGTGCCCTAGGGTTGGTAATGGGGCCATGCATAGCTGAGATTGACCGTATTGTCAAAAGAGAGGTTCCGTATCAATTTGAAGTGAATCGGTGTAGAAATGAAGAAATTATAGTAAAAGGCAATTTTGGGTGGGCGTGGCCTATGTGGCCGGGGCGCCCTAGGGTTGGTTATGGGACCATGCATAGTTGAGCTTAACTGTATTGTCATAAGAGAGGTTCAGCATGAATTTGAAGTGAATCGGTGTAGAAATGAAGAAATTATAGCAAAAGGCAATTTTGGGTGGGCGTGGCCTATGTGGGCGGGGCGCCCCAGGGTTGGTAATGGGGCCATGCATAGCTGAGATTGACCGTTTTGTCATAAGAGAGGTTCAGTATCAATTTGAAGTGAATCGGTGTAGAAATGAAGAAGTTAATGTAAAATAACATAAAAAAAATGAGTGAAAACCTTTGACCCGGCCACGCCCCAACCCCCATAACTTTTGACCCAGGGGTCAGATAAAAATGCCGTCACTGTCACCGTCGCACATATGCTCATAGCTACCATGTATGTAAGTTTCAAGGTTCTAGTGCTAATAGTGTAGGAGAAGCAGGTGGCCAGGACGGACAGACGGACAGACGTACATCAATATTATTATCATTATTATTATTTGCTGATGACATGGCTATTTTAGGCAAGTCCCCGACTGAAGTTCAAACTCATTTAGATAATTTATACTTATATTGCAATTCTTGGGGGTTAAATGTTTACACTGAAAAAAACGAAAATAATGGTATTTCGGAAGAGAGGGGGATTAAAAGAAAACGAAAAATGGGTATATAATGGTAATGCTATTGAAGTTGTTGATAACTTTAACTATCTAGGCACAGTGTTGAATTATACTGGAAGTTTTAAACTAAACCACGAGCATTTGATTGGTAAAGCCCTTAAGGCCATGAATACATTATTGTCTAAATGCAATGAATTTGACATAAAACCGAAAATATTTTGCCAGTTGTTTGACTCTTTTGTGGGTTCGATATTAAATTATGCTTCAGAAGTATGGGGTTTCACGAAGTCCGATGATTTAGAACGTATACATTTAAAATTTTGCAAACGCTTATTACAAGTAAAACTAAATACATGTAATGTTGCTGTTTACGGAGAATTGGGTAGATATCCATTGTATGTAAACAGGTTTGTTAAAATTATTAAATATTGGTTTAAAGTTCTGAACAATGATAATATCATAATGAACACTGTGTACAAACAAGCCTTGAGCGATTGTTGTAAAGGTTATACAAACTGGGTCTCAAATATCATGAACATGTTAAATAATTTTGGATTTGGTTATGTTTTTGAAAATCCAAACATTGTACATGTTAATAGTTTTATTAGCGAGTTCAAATGTAGAGTTGTAGACAATTTTAAACAAGAATGGTACGAGAAAATGAATAATAGTACTGTTTTATATATGTATAAAGTTTTTAAAAGCTGTTTGGAATATGAAACATATTTGGATTTACTTCCTAGACGACTGCGATTATTTTTTGTAAGATTAAGAGTCTCTGCACATCCTTTGAGAATCCAAACTGGAAGATACGCCCAAAATAACATACCACGAAATGAACGTCATTGTTTATGTTGTTATGATTTGGATTTAGAAGATGAATACCATTTTATATGTATATGCCGATGTTTCACTGATTTAAGGAAAAAATTTATAATCCGTAAATTATATATAAACCCATCTGTATATAAATTCCACAAGTTATTAGTTTCATGTGACAAATCAGTTATCTCAAATGTATGTGAATATATGAAGGAAGCTCTTGCTTTAAGAAATACAATTCTTAATGATATTGTTTAAAAAATTCATTGCCGCTTTGATGAAATTTGCATTTTCTTGCAATTGATTGTGTTTATTTATTTTTGTATTCTTAATTGACCTTTTATGTTATGTTACGTTTAAAAAATTCATTACCGCTTTGTTGGAATTTACATATTCCTGCACTTGATTATGTTTATTTATAAACACCGCTTTGATTGAATTAACGTATTCCTGCAATTGATTGTGTTTATTTATATTTATACTATTAAATGACCATTTATGTTATGTTATGTTTAAAAAATTACATTACCGCTTTGATGGAATTTACGTAGTCTTGCAATTGAGTATGCTTATTTATATTCGTATTCTTAAATGACCATCTATGTTATGTTATGTAATGTAATGTTGTAATACCTATTTATGGGACAGAAAATAATGTATATATTTGTGTATGAAGACGATGTACTTTTGTATAAGTCTAAATAAACTGTCTGTCTGTCTGTCTGTCTGTCTGTCTGTCTGTCTGTCTGTCTGTCTGTCTGTCTGTCTGTCTACAATATCCCCACTTTTTCTGCGAAAAACGTAGGGATTAAAATGAGTGAAAGTATATACCCTAATTTCTCCTCCTCATCCTGCTCTCCTAACAAATCTAATAATGAATCAACTTCACTGTAGTCAATTATGTACATGTCATCCTAATTGGAATAACTTATGAGATGGCTGAACATGCTCTCTTATAGCCAATCTTCTTGCTTCTGTTTTGGAAAAGTTATGTTTTGAGGTTAAATGGCTGACTAAATAGAAGCGTCTCAGAAATTTGCTATCGCAATCTTGTACACAAGAATGAATATGTTGAATTTCATGTCTGTCTTTGATGTGCCTGTTCAAAGTCCATCTTGCTTTCAATTGTTTCTCACATTTTTCCCACTTGAACATTTTGACAGATTTTCAGTAATGAGTCTAAAATTGTAATTGCACAAATTGAAAGTTTCAGCCCTTTTGTAGATTCTTGAGGCTCTATTCCATGAGTTTCTCATGCTTTTTATGCTTGACTGCATTCTATCTCTTCTCTCATATACAGGTGTCCTTTTGCGCCAATATTTTATAATCCCTTGTATAAACATTAGATGGATGAGCTAAACCATTTCACAGATGATTTAACACGAACAATTGAATACTAAATACATCTCTGCGCCACTACTGTGTAACTCTATGCGCCACTTTGATTTATTTAAATTTTTTATATCATTTGGCAGATTATTTACTTACCTCCCTTTAAAGCTTAAAACTTCCCTTGGATTAGTTTTTTTCACCTTTGACCTTGACGGATGACCTTGACCTTAACCTTTAACCACTCAAAACGTACAGCTCCATGAGATACACATGCATGCCAAATATCAAGTTGCTATCATCAATATTGCAAAAGTTATGGCCAATGCATCATACCGGTGGCATAAAACTAAGTGAAAATCTCTGACCCGGCCCCGCCCCAACCCCCATAACTTTTGACCCAAGGGTCAGATCAAAATTCCGTCAACGTCACCGTCGCACATATGCTCATAGCTACCATGTATGTAAGTTTCAAGGTTCTAGTTCTAATAGTGAAGGAGGAGCAGATGGCCAGGACGGGCGGACGGTCGGACGGACAGACGCACATCACCACAATATCCCCACTTTTTCTCCGAAAAACGTGGGGATAATAAGTTTATATGGCGACAGAAAGCAAAAGTCAAACTAAACTGGCAAAAACAGTTGTCTGATATATATTCAACAATTATGTATGTGTGTATATATGCGTATTGAAATAAGTGACTATAGAAATAAATATTAAATATTGAAAATCTAAAATCTATGTTTATGTTTTCGAAGTGTCTACACATGAAACCTATTAATATCCTCTTTAGAGTCGTTTCAGGACTTGTTTTTGTCATTTGGAAACCCTGCGTTATGTATCCAAATATATAGCATAAAACACAATGCCATTCAATCATCAGTTGAAACGCATTAAAATAGTAATATAGTTGGTAATATACATGTAGTTATCATTTTTTAACAAATTAATAATACGATATTAATGATGCTGATACGAAAAAACCTGGCACTTTTCAACATGTGCTTTCAATATTTATAAAGTCAATTATTGCATCTTATGAATAACATTAAACAATAAATTAAGTATCACGACCATCCAAAGTCGCTCACATAGAGAGCCCGATGCTCAACATCGGCTTAGCTTTATGCCATTCAATGTTTATGCGTTTCATTCACAATCCCATGGGACAGTTTTTGATATATCTTTCAGTGCTGTCGGGTTTTCCATCCACGTAATCACGTCCTTTGCGCTAACCAAATACACGTCCTTCAATTCTACCAGTTTTTCAATGAATTTATTTAGGCCCTTTAAGTTTTCGGTGTATTCCGGATGACTGAACCAAACCTGACGAAGATGGACTCCAAACGGGGCCCTGTTAGACTTATAGTTGTGCTGGAAGTTGTCCCAAAGAAAGTCTTCCGTATTCTTGGATGTAGGTGGATTAAACATACACCCATCTATGTAGGTACACGGAAACATTTTACGGTAGTCGTTAAATGCGATCGATGGTATTTCCCACAGTCCCGGAAACTTTCCTGTTGGACATTCTGGGACTAGACAATCCCCTTTGTAGCTGTAATCGAGCGTGTACGGCCAATGCTTTGGAGTGCCAACCCTTGGAATGTTTTCATGGAGTGTTGAATCATACTTAATTCCGTACTTCGTCAGCAAACGGAACTGTTCATTCCCTAAAGATTTCAACTCAGGTGTCTTCCATCCTGACGCGTTTAATTTAAGAAATTCAAATACTTTAATTTGCTCTTGAAGTTCTTTTTCAAGATGCTCGGTGGTTTCGAAATGGTGTTGATGAATACCCCTCATGGCCAACTCAGCGCCAATCAAATGAAGCTCCCGAAGAAGATTATAACGCGTACCCTCCATGGACACGAATATTGTACCCTTTACTCGACATCCATTAGGATTCTTTTTCCCTATCATAAAATCACGGTACCTGTGAAACAATGCAGTGTTTACTGATCCATCAATGGTGACGTAGACCATTTGCGGCGTATCGGCGGGCTTCAAATTATTTGGAATACTATTACCCTGGCAGAAGCAGTTAGGTAGATGGCAGTTAAGGTCTTGTAAACACTTTGTACCCTGATTATCTATTTTTGAAGTATCTAAATTAGATTTCCACCACGGCATCGCATTTTCCACTGAGATACCAAGTCTGACAATGTCTGTTATATGATCTGAGTTATCTACTATGTGCCAACTTTGACTTTGATGACTTATTGTTTGCAAGTGCACTTCAATAGGATTTACGGCGGTGACAGTCGTAGTTGTAGCTGTTGTTCGTTGTGTTGTTGGCGTGGTAGATGTTGTTGTAGGCTTAGTGGTCGTAGTAGTTGGTGCATTAGTCGTTGTTGTCGGTGCAGTAGTCGTAGTAGATGGTGCATTGGTCGTTGTAGTTGCCATTGTGGTCGTTGTAGTGGCTCTAGTTGTCGTTGTAGCTACCGTGGTGGTGGTCGTTGTTGGCATGGCTGTTGTGGGCGCTGTCGTTGTTGTTGTTGGCATAGTAGTTGTTGTTTGAGATGCTGTGGTGGGTTTAGTCGTCGTCGTTGTTGTTCTCTCTGTTGTCACAATACTAGGACTCTGTCTATTATTTATGTTGCCTCCTGATGCTCGTGTACCGCTATTGACTACCACCAAAGGCATCGGGGTCATCGGTTCTATCTTGCGATCGGTTTTCCAGTCCAGGGGTATGAAGGGAGACCACTGTATATGGCTGGTCAGTGGTGGGTTGGATTCTGGTTCAGTAAACCGTGGTTTACTTGTCTGCGGCTCACCGACGACTGAAACATAAATGTAAACTCAAATTATATAACGATCGAAATCAATAAATATGTCCTAAAAGGCATTGAAAACGACAAACAATATAAAACAGGAAGCAGGAGGTGTTAACTATACAACTATACAATACGCACGCTAGTCGGTCGTTATTAGCTCTGACAAAGATGAAGTTATCCGCCATTACATTATTTAAGGCCATAAAACGAGTGAATGTCATATTGATTTGATGGTTGCGCGACGATAATTTAAACCTTATTAAGGTTCAAGTATTAATTAAAATTATATTTTGAGCAATCACACGATTCAGCCGTGTCACGCTGATGCGATGAACGATTAACTTCCGCTACACGTTTTCTTATCTTATTTTGTATATAATTTCTTACCGCTTCTAGGAACATTAACCCATTTATGCCTAGTGGACTCTCCCATCCTTCTAAATTGGATCAATTTATTCCCAAAATTAGGGATGTCTTGTATATTTATTTCTATATTTATAATATTTCTTACAGAAACTCCTTTAAGCAAAAAGCGCAGACCCTGATGAGACGCCGCATCATGCGGCGTCTCATATGGGTCTACGCTGTTTGCCAATGCCTTTTTTCTAGACGCTAGGCTTAAATGGGTTAAAATATGTTTCGCAATATGATCTTTTACAATGTGGATGATGTCTATTTTAGGGTTATTTGAATATTTAATTCAGTTTTATGATATAACGCCACATTGTACGTCGTTCTTGACAAAATAAATTTTGAATATAAGAAATATATAATGTTCACATTTATGTGTCCAACAATATCAAAATAACTACGAATGTCAAAATGCATTTTGAACACAACATTTGTCAAGTTTTGCTTACGTCAACATCTATAAATCGCATGTAGTTTCGTGTTAAAGTAGATAGAATGCAAAACAATTAATTTCGGATAACGTTAATGTACTAAAATAAATTTTTGCAATGAATGGAAAACAGCGCATTAAATAAGTAAGTGGAAACGAAACGTTAAAATGGATGGTAGTTTTAAGATGGCACGTAAAGCCCCGTTCGCTGGTTACTTAAAAGATACATGATAAATTGTAATTGCAATCTGTAATTAATTGTATATCTCAGCGAGTAAAGGACTAGAAGTAACGTATACAGTATGTTTACCTTCTTGTATTTGTACAAACCAGAAAATTAAATTTAAGTATTAACCGCCGTTTGCAAACATTAGATGAATTTTGCTGAATACAAAATTGCGTGTGTTCTGCTCTGGTTACGCCGTTGATCTTTTGTTAGAATCAAGACGATTTGGCGCTTTTTATCGATAATGGATAACATGATTAAAGAATAGATGAATGCGTGTCAAAGAAGTGATGGTCGTAGCTATGTTTAAGAATGATTGTGTAATTTCCGAGTTTGTGTGATCGATTAACGTTCTTACATCCAAACAAGCCATATACATTGCATGCGGACGTTTCAAGACGATTTAAGTCCGAAACCAGTGTAAAAGAATATTTTATTTATTGAAGTCCATTATTTTAACAGAAACATGTATGCATGGAAACATATGACCATATTGGGTTCTCTGAGCTGCCAAAGAAATGTTTGTGTTTGGAGCAAGACAAGGGTGTAAGTCAGTTGTCAGTTGATGATGCCCTTGTCGTTTTTGCTACTTTGTATATTTTACATAACCAAAGCAGTAACCGAATCGTGTTGATCAGTTAAAAAGAACACGTTAAAATAAAATATTTCGTCAGCCAAATTAATGAATAAGTAAAAAATAAAACCGCTTCCTTGAACGAAACTATATACAACTTTCTTGCGGCTTACATTTGACAAAGATGAACGATGTCACGTATGAACTCCAGTTCTTTGATACATTAACAATAAACAACTGATATGAAACATGAAAAGTTTGTTTGAATCGTCCCAAAGATTGTAACTAACTGATCCATTACTGCCAGTTTTCTGCTGACAATTGGATTGCTGATGAAAGACACGATAGCATGTGATTTAAACTGAGGTTTACAGAATTTATTTGAGAAAGGGAGATTATACGATTGTAATATGTGTTAAATTGTAATATATTGGTAACAAATATGTTACAATAACACAAAATAGGCAAGAAAAATTATCACTACAGACTAATTTTATAAAATGCAGCAAAGACAAATAAGCGCCCCGATCCGATTGTGACGAAAATATTTTGTACATATTTTCCTACAATAACCGAAGCATTCGTCTTTTTATTAGGATCGGATTTCGTGTTCGTGTGTCGTATGAATATATATCGTTGCAGGAAATTAAAATGATATGTAAAACTAAATTTGGATTCACATCGTTCATGCATGATATAAATGCTGGCGAATTCGAATTAACAGACATTTTTGATTTCCGAATTAAATATCTGGCTTATTTCGCATTTTTCGACACATGTTATTCTTAACTTTTATTTTAATTTATATTGAAATATATTTAAATATACAAAATCGAATAATCTCCCTTTAAGGTTCATGGGGGGGGGGGGGGATAAAATTCATTAAAACTTCGCTTTGGATTTTCTTCATTCAATGTGGTACAATATGGTCAAACTATATATCATTTTAAAGCTTAAGACGGATAGAATAACATAAACACATTTTTGACATTCAACATTGGTGTGCTTTATTCATAGTTTGGTTTAAAACCAATACATTTTTACACTAATTTACAAAATCTCAATCTAAAGTTAGTAAGGATATGCACTACCGTAAGTTGAATAAATACAAAGCTATATACATATACAAGGTCAAGTTAGCAACATTTCACAGAAAATTATTGTCATAAAACAACAAATGAGTTTTTATTCAACTGCCTTTTTTGGATAAATTTCCAAAACAAAGTTCTAAAAATAACTAAAACGTAACTACTTTTTAAAAATCCAGGTATGGTGGATAATAGGAGTCACAATTCTATTTCAAAGGCTGAACAATTTTGTTATTTACCTCTCAACCACCATTTTAACCATCTCAAATTGAAATAGATTGCAGACGACATATAAAATTGTAAAGGAATATAAAGAAATTGGCAAACCGATTGATTTTATATTTCGATTCCTTCTACCGATTTTGAAAGCGTGGCATCGCTGTGCTCCGTAGGAAAACGTGAAAAACAAATGGGTCGAAACCACGTGCAGTGGTGAGAAAACCGGGTATGTGTATACACATACCTGAGAAAACACATACCTTATTTTGACAGTTGGGTGGCAACTAGTAAAACAACTATTAATATTAATCAGCAAGAGATCGCACTAAATAACAGAAATGACCACGTAGAGATATCATCACTTACACTACTTCAAATATTTTCCAGCTGAAAATTGTCCCCAAAACGTCTTTTTTAGTTTATTTGTATTGTTTTTCTGGAGCCGAAGTGCATCTCACAGAATATCCATCCAACTTCCGTTGTTTTCACTTTCGTTATCAAAAACTCCGTTTAAAAGAATTATTTTTACTTTTAGATTGTTAAAGCGATGTATTATTATATATTATCATTATAATAGTATACCGTGATGAATTGAACGGAGTTACGTATCGATCTTTCTGTCAGTCTATAAGCGTACTATTGTATGCGCATTTATATAAGTAATGTGATTCGACAACGACTGTAAACATTGGTGAAATGCTTCTTACATAGTTATTATTTTGAGTGTTTATGAGGTCTGATCGTGCAGTTTGCAAACATCAACGGAAAGATTACAATCCAATTCATTTGTCATCGTCAACCGTTTGGAATGTCAATTAGGCGATGAGTGAGTTTTTAGCATGTTTCTTTCTATTTTATTAATTTAAAAATGGCTGCCCCCATGGCGATGAAATTACATGTGTTCGAGTTTTGATATTTCTAGATATGTAAACTTTTTTTACTATTTAATCGTAACTTGCCCTGATCAATGTCGATATTAATCACTAGTTATATATTTTTCCGCCAAAATACGTGGAATAAACATGATTCAGATTTTTGAAAATAATGTATATTTTATTGTAAAAATCGCTTTGTCTTTTGATTGATTTTGTGGATGTAATGATACGTTGATGTACAAAATTGGTAGCAGTTTGAAGGAAAAACATCCTTTAAAGCATACATGTATACATTTTCAATGTGGCACTCTTCCTTTAGTCAAATTTGAGTTCAATGCTAGGGGTCCCACATTTTTCAAATTGAAGCCTCTACATGAACCTTAATATAAATATTATTCCTATTGTTAGTTTGAGGTTCAGATGTGCTAACGAGTGCATGTATACGTTGGAACAAAAATTTATGAACTACTGACATTCGTTAAGACTTAAACTTCCAATACGATAACATATGACTTTCAATTACATACAACGTATCAACAAGTGGTACGCTTAATCGTGTTAAACTTCGTAAGTCTTAACATCACATACATATAGTGGGGGTTGATTAAATTAATGTATGTCTATATGCTGACTCGTTAAAACTCCGTATAATAACAAATAATTTGGCTAATTTTGCAAATTGACCATAAATCGAAAAGTAAATGTAAATGTGGATTAAATAAAACATCTAATTTACTTTAATAGATCAACATTTTGGACACAACGTTCGGACATTGTACCATCTACTGGAGTTATATAAAGCAAGATACAAGGCATACACTACACAATCTTTTAAATCATGCAAGATTGTTGTGCACAGCTTACTTTCCAAAATTGCAGCTGAAACATTTTATAAAAAAGGTAACATAACCCACCTATTGGCTGCATGGCGGGCCGAGTAGGGCCTGTAGCCTCTGGGCACTGCCACGACTGCAGCCTGTGTATGTTGGACATCGGGGTCGGGTTGCGCATCCAATCTAGCATCTGCTGCACTGTCACCACATAGACGTCATCCAATTTGGCTATTTCGTCAACGAATCTCATCATCGCCTTCAAGTTGTAGCGCGTATAGAACCACGCCGCGTGCATGTTCAAGCCAAACGGAGTTCGTGTTGTGTTGTAGTAGGCCATAAAATTCTCCATCAGGTATTCGTACGCCTCGTCTTCGTTTCCTGCTCTTACAACGCAGCCATCGATGTAGGAGCAAGGGTATTGATCTTTGTGGTCCATGACGCTTACCACTGGTACCGCCCAGAAGTTTTCGACTTGAGCTCGCGTAGGACATGGCGGTACACCGCATTGGTATGGCCAACCGTTTTGCATCGTAAACGGCCATGGTTTAGGAAGGGCCCTTTGCGTTCGCGAATAAGTGAATGATATGTCATACTCATATCCCAGTTCTTTGAGCACAACGGGTTGTGCATCCCCAGCTGGTTTCAGAAATGGTGACCGCCACCCCGTGATCTTTTCAGCGGGAACTCCGGCAAGGCGAACAATGTTCTCTTTTTGTCGACCGGCCTCGTCGCGCAAAATCTCTTCTGTATCTATAGCGGAGTGTGTAACACTATGAACCGCAATCTCATGACCTTGGTCATAAAATTGTTTTACACGCTTGTAATCCGTATATTCGTGCGAAACAAAAAGCGTCATCTTAATTTTGCAGCCATTCGGGTTTTTTCGGTCGGCCGTAAAGATCTTGTCATACAAAGACGACATCACGACATTCACAGCATCGTCGAACCCAAAGTAAACCATCTGCGGAATTTCTTGCCTATCCATTGGATAACTGAATCGGGGACAGGAGCAATCTGGAGGGTTACAATCAGGCTTGCACGGCTGCCCAAACGAAAACTTAAATCCTCCACAAACAAGAAACACCACCGCATAAATTGCAATAAAGTTCTCCATTTCTGCCGAATAGTTCTTAATTTACTTAATAACTTGATGCGTGTTTAAAATAAATGCATGTCCCCTTCAAAGGTTTTTATAAAGAATGCTCCATGTTATTTTATAGTTTAAATTTAGTTTGAATTATCCCAGCGGAATGACGCACGTTTTTGCGGATCACGAATAGATATTAGTTAAGCTGTGGATGGATGAGTGTTCACGTCAAGGCGGGCTGTGAGACGATCACGACTGGTCGACCGTCTTTTAACGTCGATCGGTTGTGATGTAACGTCATGGTTACGCATCAGTTGGTATAGGACATACATTACTTTTAAGCAATTTGAAAGTGTTATGTGGTTAAAACTAGGCGTTAGAGATTTGATTTATGTAATTGTATATCGGTTTGAGGTCTAACGTCATGAGCATCTGTTGTTATTAAAGATATTTTCCAATATTGCATTTTTTCGAAATGTTTGCAAACATAATTATGTGACAATAAAAGCATTTTGAACGAAATATCTCTCGAAATAGCATTAATTATAGACATCATTACACATTTTCAATAAGATTTATCGGCAGACAAAGTGAACACGTGTATTGACTGTGTATGAGATTGTTTAATTGAAAACTGCGGAATAGTTCACAAATATAAAATAACGCACTGCACTCGCGCTTTCCTGTGTTGTTTGCCGGAAATATAAATTATTATGTATTGGCGGTTGGTTAGTCTTAGTATAAACAGAAATGCTAACAAAAACATGATCGTGATATACCAAGCAGACGACCTTTTAAATATTAGGCATATCATCAAAACAATGCATATATTTAATTTCAAGGAATCGTATTGTTGATCACCATATATTGTAAACAAACGTTGCCACAAAACATGCTTCAAGAACATATATTTCAATACAATTTTAAATAAAATGTGTGTTTCTAAATGGACATTGGAACTAAAATATTAAGTTGTTGTTTTTTCCCAATATATGTATCATTTCAATTTTGTGTGCGTGTAATAACTCATGAAAAGGACGGTCACATCCGTTTGTAGATCGTGCGAAAATGTAAATGCGACAGTAAATCATTGACAGTATGTTATCGTTACCAGACAATTTCGTTTTTTTTTTCAAATTTAATATATCTACAACGAATCT
The DNA here is from genome assembly GCF_020536995.1 of Dreissena polymorpha. NCBI lineage: Eukaryota > Metazoa > Mollusca > Bivalvia > Myida > Dreissenidae > Dreissena > Dreissena polymorpha. Next base: position 109,721,962 of record NC_068358.1, read on the forward strand.
AATCGACCCTCATCCATAATGATTAATTCCACTGACGCACATTTTGCACTTTGAACTGTTATTTCCTCGAAAATTATACGCATACCTTAAAAGAAAGGAATAACCGCAAAAATATTCGATATTACAATTACATCGGCTAAAAAATGATTTGCGAACATTCCTCCTTTGATTGAATCCGGTAGATAGAACGAAAGTTCATGGTTAATATATATATATATATATATATATATATATATATATATATATATATATATATATATATATATATATATATATACTTTTTTATTTTTTATTTTTTTATATAATACTTCATTTTACTTGCAACGTGCACTAATTCATAGGAAAATGTCTATAATCAACATAAACGTTTGGTCTTATAATAACGGTGTGATTCGCTTGTCATATTATGTGATGTTGTCTGTTTTTGCCGCATGTCCCTTAACGTGAAAAAAATCTTGACATGAAGTGTCATATAAAAAAATCTGGCGCAAAGAAAAATTCTTTGGTGAAATTTACAAACGCACACATACAATTCATATTAATGTAAACGTATAACGCACATATCTTTCAATGAATTTATCATTTAAGCATTAAGTTGTGTAATAAGTATTTATATAATTGGAAGATTCCTCTTCATTAATACTGGATTAAACGCGTTCGTAACAGTTTGCAATATTGTTAAATGTATACTTTAGACGACAGCTGGTTTTGCTTTATTATGTAAAAAAATTCATTATGTGTGAGAGGTTTATCTGTATGTGGGTCCTTTCTCTATTTGAAGTGAGTAAAATAAAAGTGTGATACTGTAAAGCTCATCTGGATGGTCATTCTTGAGACATGGTTTCTCAGAAAAATATAAAAACACTTGTTTTTCCGAAAATAGTTGATGCATTTATTATTGTAAATAAGTTAGTTTTGAAAGAACACAACCCGGATTTACTCGATGTAAATGTAAACCTCTTGTTTCAAGGGGAATCGAGAGTTCTTGCTAATGTGATCATTAGAAAAATTAATGACATTATTTCAGACGATAAGATCATGATTCGCTTAATTTACATTTACATGAAATGATTGATGATACCTCCGAAATACCAGCGCACACATCACATTTTTTACAATGATGTAATTTGCCCAGCCGAAATCACCAAATGTGTGTGAATCTACATATCCACCAGTAATATATTATCTTGATTTAAAAAACAACAACATTATTTATTGAAATATGTTTCAATAATATTTCGGTAACAACGTGAAGCTTTAATAAATATGCTGCACAAGTAAGTATTTTTATATTTGTAATATAAGCATAGCACTTGATTATCGTGCTGTTAAAAGTGCCGTGTCACGCCGCAAATGCGTGCCGCAGCGTGGACGCGATATATTCGCCTATAATTATGCTTTAATCACCATCGAATACATTGGACCTCGACAGCAGGAGACAGGTGGAGGCTTTACAGAAGATCACCCATGGCATCCTTTACTACGGACTTCAAGTGTTACGATGAAAAATTAATATAAACCCGAATAATTAAATATTGTTATAAAAAGTTTTAGCTCTTTCGACCTTTTCACTTTTACCTTCGTTGATCTTGTTTCAAACGTAAACAGATATCATAAAGTCAAATATTGTTTTAAGATTCGTCAAGATTGGATTGGATGTGACTGTACATTTTCTATTAAATCATCCAAGTTGATGAAGTGTCGTACTTCACAAAAATATATAAAGAAATACAAATTATGTAAAAAATTAGTTTCCATTCGATAAAAAAGACCTATAAGGTGCCATTATGATTGTAGTTATATTATCCTTTTTTAAAGGATGGTGAATACTTAAAGATGTACTTGTTATGAGGCAACAACGCGTGTGTCGAATAAGCATAGCGACCTAGCTATGCGTTGCGCGGCGCCACGTGGTCGAACCTCTTAATGTTTATGTCTCTGCACTATAAACAAGAAATATCTTTAAAAAAGATATACGGCGTTGATTGTGGTCGATGTTTATGAACGATCAAAAGTTATCTCTATGAGATAAAAAGTAGCGGATGCCGTTTTTCTGCGCAGTTCTTAGCTCAATCACAAGCAAATCAATTACGGGATTTTGCGCCAGATTTCGTGGCTTATTTTGCTTTATGTGATATTATTACTCAGATATCTATATTTACAGAATAGAAAAACACAAGAAACATGAAAATAAACGAGTGCATATAGGTCAGCCGAATCTTATTTAATTGCATAATTATAGTATAGTGAATTATCGTGCTCATGCTTAATAAACTGGTCTAAATGGATAAATATTTCTAATTAATTTTATCAAAATTGGTCCTTATCATGCAAATGTTGAAAACATATTAAAAATCGATGATTGACATACCACAATAATATCGCCGAATATCTTTATTTAGTATCTTTCTGATCAAAACAGACTTCAAGTGCACAAAGTTTACGAGACGGCGTTTATATAAAGATTTCTGCAACTGACCGCAAACTGACCTTGATACCTTGCGGATTGAATGCAATGCATTGAAGTTAGGTAACAATTCTGCTGCTGAAACGACGGCTTGTTTACGCCAACTGTACACGACCAAGGAGCTAAATGAAACAAACAAACACCAACAAATGAATCATAAGAATGCCATGCTAAACATCAAAGCATATCATAATACGTAACTGCACAGTGGTCAAGAAGAGACTCGAGCGAGTTTGGTTGATAGTAACATACCAGACAGGTGGGGTTTCTTACCGTTACTCCGGTCCCCCGACCTCGTCTCCGTAACAAGACCACGCCGAAACAAATTTCAGCTATAATTCGAAATTCTTAACAACTTTCGTGAGTCTAGTTATTTAATTATGTAGGTGTACTCGAAGACACGCCGGGCAATCACATAGTTTCTCTTTGGGCGCGGTGGACCTCATTAACTTTGAAAAACAAAACATGTTGCTAGCCTGCTGGATGCCAGCAAATAACCGAGCAGCAACATTCTCGAGACATTCCTAATCTTTTAAGAAAGGATCTAAATTGGCATTATAATGAACACTGTCTGAACTCTGTTAGCAAGACTTCCACGGTATATCAGACGAGTATGTAAACCAATGTTTGCCATACCTCTCTGTTCATGCCGTTGTTAGATCGGCAAAATGTAAGAACCTGGAGTTTTTAGAAATGGCGGACCTTTAAGAACTTACGAGCGCTGGACATATCGTGGTACAAAAATAAATACCACTTTCGCTTATAATTAAATGGGATTATTGTTTACACCCAAATTATCGTGGAACGCGGGGCAAGATAAACTGAGTTCACACGCTCAAAAAGCAATATTCTCAGTTTATAGTTATAAAGGAATTTTTGGAAACTTCCCTATTAAAGAACTCTTTTTACTTTTTGATAGCATGGTTAAGCCGATATTGTGTTACGGCTCACATATATGGGGATATGAATACTAGTATGTAAATGCCATTGAAACTGTCCAAAATAAATTCTGTAAACGCCATTTGCATGCAAGGAAAATACTAATCCATGTACCTGTATTGCCCTTGGTGAATGTGGCCGACTTCCCTTATCTGTTACATATTGTATAACTTGCATTAAATATTGGTGTAAACTGTTAAACAGTGCCTTATAACAGATTTGCTAAACCATGCTATAATATGTTAATACCAATAGATAACGCCGGGCGTACTTGCTGAGCAACGAATGTAAAATCCTTAATATTTAGATATGGTTTCGGGTTCGTCTGAATCACTCAGGATGTTGGCTATGAAGATTTATTTGTATGCAATTTTCGTCAGCGTATTATTGATTGCGTCACCCAAATAAGCAATTTATCTAAAGGTAACCATTATAAGAACTATAAATCTCTATTTAACACCGGAAGGTATTTTCAGTTGGAAATTCCGCTTAGATATTAGAAACCCTTTGAAAATTTAGGTGCTCCAGTCACAAATTAAATATTTGAAGTTGGTATGCAGTTGCATTTTGCATATAATTTGAGTATTTGTAAGTTTTGTTTTTACGGGAATAATGAACACAATGAAATATGTTGATATATTATATAGTTAATATGATGTGTTCGCATCTACAAACATGTCTTATCTTTTGTGTCAACTACTGTGTATATTGGGCCAACGGCCTTTACTTACTTAATAAACTGAGTTGAGTTGAGTTAAAATTAAGTTGTTAATTGTTTATAAATCATGAAAGTAAGGTGGTCTCATTTTTATTTATTGATTTAAAAACGTATATAGCGATGATGCGCATAAGTGACACTTTTAGAGATGGTAAACCAGACTTGTGAGAAGTTTCATAATACCCAACAGCGGTCTTTACTCAGTATGGACCTTATGGGTCCTTATAAATAAACTGTAATGCGCTTTATTATATCAACTCTTTTGTCTAGGTCTTTGTATATCCGGTGAAGTAGTATAATTGTAAAACACACATCGACATACTTTTTCTGGTATCTAGATCAACTGTTTCGGGAAGGATGACAAGCTGTAAGTGTTTAGTGCCCTGTAACCTGATTATATTCGCACATGGTTTAGCCAGCACTCAAATTTTCCTATTTTCTATTAATAGTAACATCATTACAACTTCCGGAACACGTCAATCGCGTTTTGTCATAACTTGATAGTTAGATTGTGATATTTTTAGATGTTTTGTAATTACCGTTTTTGGAATACATATTAGTTTCTATGCTTTTAAAAAACTTCTGCCAATTATTCCAACAATCTCTTTAAATTCGGTAGGTTTTATTAGATTATTTCTTTATTTTATTAAACGTTGATCAATATGTTTCAGTTTATTGAGCTGATGTGTGTTTTTGTTGCTCACATGACATTTAGTAAACAAACATAAATATTGATGCTGCAGCTTATGTCTTTCTCTCCACTCTGTTTTCAGTGACGTGGCTGCTTTGATGTAATTGCTTCCATATCATTCAACACATGAACTTTGACCCCTCCAATAAGCAAAACATGGCGGGGCCCCAAACAGCGATTTTAGATTTGCTGTTTGATCAATCAGATGGCGTGCTTGTGAAAGAGAATATTCCAGACCTTCATTCGTTAGATTTCGTAAGTGACTGAAGTGATACATTTTCGATGCAGCTGTATGCCTACAAGCATGCATTATGTGTTGTGACAGCTGTTGTTGACGTGTTCTTAATCATCCGGTTTTTGCACTCTGGTGTTCATGGTTGCGATTAAAATCATTAATGGTTGCTATTTTTAGAATTTATGATTGTTTATTGTAAGATATCACACACATGTAACATTTTTAACAGGTGGCATGCCAAAATTCTATGCTATTGCATCTTTAATAAAGTAATGCAGGCATTTATGTCTGAAATATTTTATTGTTTACAAAATGGATATGGATATTTTTGCTGTGTTGAACACATGTGATTATTCAATAAAAGATGTGGATTCTGACTGGAATACAATGGTAGTGTACTCTTAAGATGTTGTATTTGTTATGTTTTTAAATATGCCTAGTGGATGCTGCCATAGTGGCATCATGATGCTGATCAGAAAAGCTTACAAATTTAATAATCTCTTTTTCATAATTCTGTTACTCAAATGCATTTTGTGATGGAGTTATTCCTGTTTCATGGTATGTGAACTTTTCTTCTCAATGTAACATTATACAAGAATTTTTTATAATGCTTGCAAGTATTTAATATTTTCAGTTTATTCCCCTGTGCATGTGCAATGAACTTACATTAGCAAAATTGCACAGCTTTCATTGCACATGATATATTTCAAGAACTTCTTAATTTCAATACCATTTTATGAACTTGAGACATGATTATAACATTCTTATGCTTATTAAATTGACATTGTTTAAACACCCACAAATGTTTGTTTCAGTCTGCGTTGGGGTTAACGTTAGATGGATTTGATGACATGTTTGTTGAAGATCTGCTTGGCATGCCAGAAAAACCCTCTTCACCAAACATCACAGCTTTTAAAGATCATGATTATGTGATGCAAGCGACGAAATCACCAGCAGGAAGTGACAGCGGTGTCTCGGTAGATTCAGACGGCCTTTCACACATCTTTGATTTGACCACTTCTTGCAGCAGCGTGTCACAGATGATCCCTCATGTGGGCTCGCATTATGGTGAACACAGCCCATGTTCTGCAAGCGATACACTGTCAACTAGCCCTGAGGATATGGCTATGGATGCTTTAGATCTGGAAAACTTTGATTTTGGGGATGTGAACTTTGACACTATTGAACCCAGTGATTTGATTGATGATGACCAGAATGTTCATGTACTAGACAACAATGTTTCCATTGATTTAGGTAACTTCAAATGTCAATATTACGTTGCAGATAAAAAGACTTATTTATATTCTCAAATAATACAATATTGAATTAATATATTTTAAAGCTAAAAATTCTCCTGCCATACTGAAAGAGTATTAAACTCTGTTTCTTCCATATTATATATAAAATGCTTGGATAACATTTCATTATTGAAATCCATCAAATATTCAGACTATTCTTTATGACCAGATATCACAAGACCTGTTTCGTAACATATTTCAGAATCACACTCAGACCTGATGACATTTAGCACGAAAACGAATACTGCAATATCCCCAGACGGCATCCACACAAAAACGATCAAAATAATTAAAGTATCAAATAACTCAGATACCCTGCCTTTCACTATGAAAGATGTGTCTACTGGAACAAAATTGAGCGGCTCATTTCCAGAATTGAGATTGACAGATGAGGAGAGGGACTTATTGGCCAAGGAAGGTGTGGACATACCCACTGACATGCCTCTAACCAAAGAAGAAGAACGGGCTTTGAAATCTGTCAGAAGGAAAATCAGAAATAAGGTTTGAGAATTGTACCTGTTTACTTTTTGAGTGTGGTCAGTGTATTTGTGCAGACAGGAATACACGTGTACGAAGGTCATAATAATTCACAAATGGTTTGTTATGTTGAATCCCTGTAACTATTATAAAGGGTATGATTATAAGTGTTTGTTCTGCAGTGTAGGCATATTTTTTGTTATGTAAAATCAGGAAAAATGTTGATTCAAGCTTAACATTTTTAGAAAAGACAAGTTTGTTTTGGGCTTAAAATTAGACTTAGTGTAACTATGTATAACAACGAGAAAACAAACATGATATATTGAAAGCATAAACATTAATTGTGCAGACCATGACTGTAAATTACATATTATGCAGGTATCAGCAAAGGAAAGCAGAAAGCGAAAAATGGATTATGTGGATGGTTTGGAGAAGCGAGTGAAGAAATGTACCCAGGAAAACCAAAGTCTGCAAAAGAAAGTGGAAACATTGGAGAAACAGAATGTGTAAGCATTCATGTCTTAAAAAGAACAACTGTTCACTTCTTAAATTTTGTCAACATTAGGATACATTTTGTTAACCTTTGAACATTGGCTCTAAAATGAAAGTGCTTCCACCTACAACTTTGAAACTTCATATGTAGATGCACCTTGATGAGTTCTACACGCAACACCCATTCTGGGGTCACAAGGTCAAAGGTCAAGGTCACAGTGACCTCTAAAAAAAAAAAATCTGACAAGCTTTCATTTATTCAAAACTGCACCCCCAGCCTAGCGTTGGCACCCATTATGCGGTGCTCTTGTTTTATTTATTTATCAAGGATTTGATATGGAACAGAATTCTTCTGATGCAAGAATTTTCGAATTTTATCACTTTTGACAAGTTATCTCTTTTTGAATAATTGTGATGAAAATTTTACCAAAAAAGGGAAATTCAAAAGTATATACTGTATCTATATCATCCTTTTTTAGCTCGACTATTATATATGAAATATATATAGTGGAGCTATCCTACTCACCCCGGCGTTAGCGTCTGCGTTCAGATGTTAAAGTTTTCGTACTACCCCAAATATTTTCTTTGTCCCTTGACATATTGCTTTCATATTTTGTATACTTGTTAACCAACATGACCCCAACCTATAAACAAGAGCAGACAACTCTTTCAAGCATTTTGTCATAATTATGGCCCCTTTTCCACTTAGAATATGCAGCAAATGTTAAAGTTTTCGTACTACCCCATTTATTTTCATTGTCCCTAGACATATTGCTTTTTTATTTTGCATACTTGTTTAACAACATCACCCCAACCTATAAACAAGAGCAGACAACTCTATCAATCATTTTGTCATAATTATTGCCCCTTTTATACTTAGAATATGCATATTATTGATAAATCTATATTAAAGTTTGCGTACTACCCCAAATATTTCCTATATCCTTTGACATATTGCTTTTATATGTTGCATACTTGTTTACCAACATGACCTCAACCTATAAACAAGAGCAGACCACTGTATCAAGCATTTTGACTTAATTATGGCCCCTTTTACACTTAGATAATTGAACATTTTAGTTAAATTGCCATAACTTCTTTATTTATGATCACATTTTATTATTACTTTGACAAAACAACACTTACCTGAATACCACAATGGATTCCACCCAAACAATACCCCACGCCCCTACTAGAATCCCTTCCCCCCCCCCAACCTCACCCACCCCCCCCAAATTTTTTTTATTTTATCTTTTTTAAACATCATCTAATAAATTACCCCACCCCACATTATACCCCCTTCTCACCCCCCCCACATTTTTTTTTTAAACATCATCTAATAAATTACCACAACCCACATTATACCCCCCTCTCAACCCCCCCCCCCCACCCACCCCACTCCCCCCCCCCCCAATTTTTTTTTAATTTTTTTCCTTTTTTATTTTTGAAAGATCGTCTAATAAATTATTGAATGTGAACAATTTTCCCATGATGGCTTACGTTATACTGTCAAGCACTCGAATAGTCAAGCGCGCTGTCCTCTGACAGCTCTTGCTATGGGACTTTTTGCACAATATTTAACTAAAATAGTTTATTGGCAGTAGTCAAATACAAAATATTTTTAGTCATTATGCCCCCCTTCGAAGAAGAGGGGGTATATTGCTTTGCACATGTTGGTCGGTCGGTCTGTCGGTCCGTCCACCAGGTGGTTTCCGGATTATAACTCAAGAACGCTTGGGGCTAGGATCATGAAACTTCATAGGTACATTGATCATGACTTTCAGATGACCCCTATTGATTTTGAGGTCACTAGGTCAAAGGTCAAGGTAACGGTGACCCGAAATAGTAAAATGGTTTCTGGATGATAACTCAAGAATGCATACGCCTAGGATCATGACACTCTATGGGTAGATTGATCATGACTCGCAGATGACCCCTATTGATTTTGAGGTCACTAGGTCAAAGGTCAAGGTCACGGTGACCCGAAATAGTAAAATGGTTTCCAGATGATAACTCAAGAACGCATACGCCTAGGATCATGAAACTTCATGGGTAGATCGATAATGACTCGCAGATGACCCCTATTGATTTTGAGGTCACTAGGTCAAAGGTCAAGGTCACGGTGACCCGAAATAGTAAAATGGTATTTGGATGATAACTGAAGAACGCATACGCCTAGGATCATGAAATTTCATAGGTAGATTGATCATGACTCGCAGATGACCCCTATTGATTTTGAGGTCACAATGTCAAAGGTCAAGGTCACGGTGACCCGAATAGATAAATGATGGTTTCCGGATGATAACTTAAGAACGCTTGGGGCTAGGATCATGAAACTTCATAGGTACATTGATCATGACTTGCAGATGACCCCTATTGATTTTGAGGTCACTAGGTCAAAGGTCAAGGTCACGGTGACCCGATATAGTAAAATGGTTTCCGGATGATAACTCAAGAATGCATACGCCTAGGATCTTGAAACTTCATGGGTAGATTGATCATGACTCGCAGATGACCCCTATTGATTTTGAGGTCACTAGGTCAAAGGTCAAGGTCACGGTGACCTGAAATAGTAAAATGGTTTCCAGATGATAACTCAAGAACGCAGACGCCTAGGATCATGAAACTTCATGGGTAGATCGATAATGACTCGCAGATGACCCCTATTGATTTTGAGGTCACTAGGTCAAGGTCATGGTGACCCGAAATAGTAAAATGGTTTTTGGATGATAACTCAAGAACGCATACGCCTAGGATCATGAAATTTCATAGGTAGATTGATCATGACTCGCAGATGACCCCTATTGATTTTGAGGTCACAAGGTCAAAGGTCAAGGTCACGGTGACCCGAAATAGTAAAATGATTTTTGGATGATAACTCAAGAACGCTTTTGACTAGGATCATGACACTTCATAGGTACATTGATCGTGACTCGCAGATGACCCCTATTGATTTTCAGGTCACTAGGTCAAAGGTCAAGGTCACAGTGACAAAAATAGTATTCACACAATGGCTGCCACTACAACGGACAGCCCATATGGGGGGCATGCATGTTTTACAAATAGCCCTTGTTTATAGCATACATTAATTGTGACAGGCAAGGAAACAACACATATACATGTTCATGATACTTGATAAACACTATAAGTTGACATTCAAAGTGTTAGAATTAAGAAATATCTTAACAATAGCAAAAAAAAATCAATTAAAGAAGACAAGGAAGAGATTATTCAGAAAGAGCATTTTGTCTCTGTGAAATAGTTTCTTTAAGATATTTAAATAACCTGAAATCGTCTTAATGTTTTTATGACATTACACAAAAATCCAGAAATGGATTACAAAGGACTTTCAAAGCATTTCAAACAATCAAAGTTTGATTTCAAAAAAGGGTCATAAGACTCGTATTATTCTAAAAATCCTGGTTTTATCCTTTATGATGGTAACATATATTATGGGTTTTCCAAAGAAAAAGTTATGGTGGCTATTAAAGCAAGTGTCATAAAAAATGTGTTACAATTAAACTTCTTATTAACCTGCTTTGAAAAGAATAACAAGATTTTAAAATTGGTATCATCATCATTGGTAATTGTTTGCTTTTTGTAGAACACTGATCAACCAGCTGAAGAAACTGCAGTCTTTGATCACCATCAAGTCAACCAGGACAGCTCAAGCCTCCACCTGTGTTATGGTGCGTGACAGAATAATGTCAACTTGGTTTCATATTTCTGCAGCAGAATTATATTATAATTTTTTTACTTATTTATCACTTATTTTGGCAATGTGATAGGCTGCACTATTTATATCTTGCCCATCACAAAAAACTAAATGACAGTTACTTTGAAATATTTGAAGTCAAGATTTGTATTTAGTTTCCTTGGGCTTTAGTTGACTGTCTATTGGTACATTTATAGAAATTACATACATATTCTGTTTTTTTGCCGAACAATTCTTAAACTTATATTTAAAAAATCTTAAAATTAAGTTTAAGAATAAATAACATACTTTTAATTTGAATATTCAAAAATTCGTTTAATTTTGCATTAAACTTTGCATTGACTGCATCTTTCTATTTCCAACTCCATGTAGAATATTTTAATAAGAATCGCAAGCTTTAACCCATATATATTGAAACACTGGTTTTATTTTTCTTGGTTGTAAGTCTATTATTTACTCTTAAGTCTTTTAAAGGGTTGATGAATACGGGCCCTTATCAACCCTTTTAAACAATTCTCTTAACTAAATTACCATTTAAATCTTGTTCAGGTGTTGCTGTTGTCATTTGCGTTCCTCATTGTACCAAACTTCAACCCATTCCGTGACGGAGACTCTATGGAGGACACAAAAACAATCCCAATACCAGGCAAGTCTCGCAATCTTCTCCATAAATCTGGGAGTGACCTCCTGTCAGGTGACACCGACAATCCTTACGGAATCTCTTCCAAACCAGTTGCATTCTGGGAACAGCCCCAGCAGTCTCCTGTTGTTCAGGATTTCACTGAGGAGATTGTTGAGGAAATGGAGGTGGAAGGAAAAAGCAATGTAGATAAACTTGGTGAAGTTCTTGGTACGCAGGAACAAGTGGTCTATGTGCAGATAGAGAAAACTGTTGAGGAATCTAATGTTACTTACGTCACTGCAGAGGAATATCAGACTGACCATACTTATCAGACACGATCTACTAAAGTGGAGCAGACTGCTGGTGGTACTGAGAATGGGAGGGGACAAAAGAGAAAGCATGATCTCTGAGACTTGTGCTGGGAAATGTTGGACCTATTTTAAATGCTCTTAACTGTGAAGTCTTGTTTACTTTTTGTTCTAGTTTAGATGTAAATGTTCTAGTTGTATCAATCACTGAATGACACTGATAATGAAATCATTTCACAAGAGAATGATTTGTGTGTGATTTTTTATTGTTTTCTGTCTACATTGTTGTAGTGTTACAGTATTAGGTAATTCGGTGCAATCCAGAGAAACTTTTTAAAATGGGAGTTTGTTAATAATCTCCATACATCACATACTTGTTAACTACTAATTTTGTATGCCAATCTCTGGGAAATTGCAAGACAATGCTCAGTCATACCTTTAATGTTCATGGTCACATTTGTTTGTTTTGCCACAGAATAAATCCAAAATGAATTTGACTTATGTAAATTAAATGTATTTGTTTGATAAATTATTACACATTAGCAAGTTTATTGTCATTTACATATAGTGGACTAGTATATTTTTAAGCATACCATTTCTGTTGCATGATTGTGTGACTGTTCATTGAATACCCTTCTTTTTTCCAGTATTTGAGGTTTAGAAACAGTGTTTTTCTAGCCACAGAGCCAATGACTTACTAACTTATTTAAAAAAAAGTTCTCAATTGGTATGGTATTTAAAAAATAAACTTAAGAATTTAATAACAGTGTAGTAAAAAGTTCATAGTAACTAACTGAATAAACTCGAGCAGAGTTTCATGTTCGGTTAGTTTAGGCCTCAAACAAAGTTTCAATTAACTTTTTTATAAAAACTGGCCTCCATTTTGTTGCAACAAAATGCCAATCATAAGGATGATAGTTCAACATTCATTTTGTGTTTAAAATAATAACCATGTATTTGAAGTCATTTCATGTGTTATTGAATGGGTGTGTACAGTCCAGATTTTTTTCAGTTGCATGGTCACATATTTAAAATTTTCAGTCAGTTGATGGTCATTGCATGTATATACATATAACAATTACAACAAAAAGAATATCTTTAATTCTTGCATTCACATCTATGGTGTATACATACATTTCTTTTGCATAATACTGGGCAAATTGAATACGTTCATTGCTTAAAACTTGTGTTAAGACACTACCTTCATAATGATTTTATGAACATATTTTATATCTGTATTTATTACCGCACACGAGTTCATGGGCAATGTAGGTACTTGTATATATTGATTGTTATCTGATATCGTTATCTGCAGCCTGTCACCATTGTTGTTGTCACTTTGTGATGTATGCGATTCTTTTCTAAATAAAATATTTTTATTGTGAATCTGCAGTTTTTCTTTTGTTGAAATTGTTCTGTGCTTTTTGTACATTTTGGTCTACACAATGCAAAATTACAGGGAAAACTTTGAAAATTGTGTACTTTAAATTTTTAGCAAAAGCTACAGATACAGTAGGAACCATGTATGATTTACCTGTAGTCATAAGTAGTCTTTATTACCAAAATTTTAATCCCCAACAATGTGGTTAAAATTATCACAGGCTACACCTAATGTGTGTGTGTAAGTCAATAGTTTATCTCCAGGTCCTCTCAGCGCCTCGGCAACTGTTCTATGTGCGGACCTGCCCCTGTGATCTTTCAGGAGAAATTTTTTATATTGTGCTTAAGTAGGTCAAATTTATCTGACTTCCCCGATATTTGTCAAAGATATAAATTTGATCCAAATAGAGAGGGCTATCTCTTGTTTAAGATGCAATAATAAACGACCATTCCTGCTTCCAAGGTACATGTATGTCTAAGGACCGGAAGTTTTAACATGAGGTTCTGAAAGGCCCAAGTCGCTCACCTGAGATACAAAGGAACTGACCTGTTCTGTGCAGCCAAGATATCATTAGAACAAATGTTCCTACCAAGTTTCATGAAGAGTGAACTATAAATGTAACTTTTAAGAGTGCTAACAAGGTTTCATTATAGCCATATTAGGAAAAATGACCTGCCCACTGGTGGCCATGTTTATCATCAGACCAGAACCATTATTAAACTCATACAAGATATCATTAAAACAAATGTTCTGACCAAGTTTCATGAAGATTGGACAATAAATGTGACTTTTATAGTGTTAACAAGTTTTTACAATAGGACAAATGCCCAGCCCCCCCCTGGCCGCCATGTTTTTCAACCAACCAGAACCATTTTCGAAGTTGTTCAGATTTGAATGGGACAAACCATCCGACCAAGTTTCATGAAGATCGAACAATAAATGTGGCCTCAAGAGTTTTAACAAGGTTTAACTATGCCTCGCCCCCTTGCAGCCATGTTTTTCAAGGAGCAGGAACCAATTTTCGAACTCATCCAAGATATCATTGGGACAAATCATCCAACCAAGTTTTATGATGATAAGACAATAAATGTGGCCTCTAGAGTGTTAACAAGTGTTTTTTTTATAGCAAAATAAAGAAAAAATGCCCCGCCCCCTGGCAGCCATGGTTTTCAACCAACCAGAACCATTTTCGATCTCATACAAGATATCATTAGAACAAATGTTCTGACCAAGTTTCATATATTGGATTATAAATGTGACTATAAGAGTGTTAACACATTTTTACTACAGCCATTAAAGGAAAAATGCCTGGCCCCCAGGCGGCCGTGCTTTTTAACCAACCAGAACCATTTTTTAACTCGTCCAAGATATCATTGGGAAATCTTCTGACTACCTAAGTTTCATTAAGATCGCACAATAAAAGTAGCCTCTAGAGTGTTAATAAGGTTTTACTGTAGCCATATATAGCCATAAAAGGAAAAATGCTCCGCCCCTGGAGGCCATGTTTTTCAACTAACCGGTACCATTTTCGAGCTCGTCATTGGGAAAAATCTTCTGACCACGTTTTATGATGATCGGACAAAAAATGTGGCCTCTAGAGTGTTAACAAAGTTTAACTAAAGACATATAAGGAAAAATCCACTCCATGTTTTTTAACCAACCGGAACCATTTTTGAACTCTTCAAAGATATCAAGATGGACAAAAGGTGACCACAAAAGCTCACCATTGAGCTCCTTGTGCTCAGGTGAGCTAAAAATACACAAATAATTCTACAGGGTGAATAGGTTTTTTATGAATTTTTCAAACTAGTATGAAACATTTTAAAAATCGCGAAACAAAGTGCGATTTTGCAAAGATTAACTCATCCACAAATGTACAGAAACATTAAATAAATATAATATATAATTTTTGTTTTAAAGGACTTAAATTTTTAAGGTGGTCAGAAAGCAATTGTTGTTATTTGAATATGCAATTGTTGTTATTTGAATATGCAATTGTTGTTATTTGAATATGCAATTGTTGTTATTTGAATATGCAATTGTTGTTATTTGAATATGCAATTATTGTTATTTAAATATGCAATTGTTTAGTAATGTGATAATGCAAATGGGGCTACAGACTACCTGCATAAAATTGATCATAGATTGAATCAGAAAAATTAATCCTTTATGACCTAACAGGTATTAAAATAAAAACCCGTATTGAACAAGGGCTGTTTGTAAAACATGCATGCCCCCAAATGGGCTGTCAGTTGTAGTGGCAGTCATTGTGTGAATTTTACTGTTTCAGATCACTGTGACCTTGCCCTTTGACCTAGTCACTCAAAATCTAAAGGAATCGTCTGACAGACATGACCAATACCCCTATGAAGTTTCATGATCCTAGGCCTAAGCATTCTTGAGTCATCATAAGGAAACCATTTTACTGCTTCAAGTCACTGTGACCTTGAACTTTGACCGAGAATACTGAAAATCAATAGGGGTCATCTGTCAGTCATGACCAATGTCCCTATGAGCTTTCCTGATCCCAGGCTTAAGCATACTTGAGTTATCATCCGGAAATAATTTTACTGTTTCGAGTCTCTGTGACCTTGACCTTTGACCTAGTGACCTGAAAATAAATAGGGGTCATCTGCCAGTCATGATGAATGTACCTATGAACATTCCTGATCCCATGTGTTCTTGAGTCATCATCTGGAAAACATTTGGTGGATGGACCGACCGACATGTGCAAAACAATATACCCCCTCTTCTTCAAAGGGGGCATAAATATTCCAAAACATAGCAAGGAACTTAGACAACAAGAAAAATAGATATGTAACAAAGCGGTGTTTTCAATGTTTTAGATATTCATTGAATTTAAATAATTGTACAATCCCATGCTAGGTCTGCATATCAGCTATCAAAACACAAAATGTAAAAACCATACCCCATACAAGCTCAAGCCTTTACGAGATCTTGACCTAATATTCCTCCAATGGAATCACAAGTAAGGTACATACATGTACGTAAGATACCTATAAAAAAAATTATCATAATATCTCCATCCATTTTAATGTTTCTAATTCATTTCTAAGTAATAGTAAATGATACTCATTATAATAAGATGCATCTCATTAAATCAACATTTTTCATGTATTAACATAATAAATTACCTTGCCTTACAAGATTTATATAAAATCTAGTTTGATATATGCTAAGAATAATTAACCAAAGTTCAAGACATATTCACAATTAAGAAATCATTTTAAGATCCATTCATGTAATAAAGAAAACTTGATTCACTTGATATATTAGCAAAATGTACACAGTGCCATACGGCGATATAGATATGCAGACACTGAATGTAAATTATACTTTTTTTCTATCTTAATGAACGAAATATGAGATAATGGCTTAATATAAAACAATTTATTAGCAAAGAATTTACATTAAAGTTAAATCCAATTAGAATTTCCTTATTTTCATTAATTTATTATTCTCTTTCATTGTCATCTTCCGGAGACGTCGCCAGTATCGAGTATCGTCTTCTGTCAGTTCTTCAAGTGGAATAGGTCCTTTCTCAGTCCGCAATTTCCACAGCCAGTCTGGATAGTCTTCATCCTTGCCTAACACTGGGTCCTCCCCTTCCTTAAAGACATTCCCACCACACAGACGGGTACACAGCAGCTCTGCATTGGTCTCCACTTCAAACTTTTTTTTTGCACCTTTTTGGGGAGGTCCTTTTCCAGCAGCTGCAATCAGAAAAACTTGATTGGATTTTTTTCCATGTTTAATGGTGTTTAATTCATACTACAGCTGATGTAAATTATTCAACTCACATACTACAGTGTAACAATTTGTGATAAAAGAACAGCCAGTTGTGACTTAATAATTATGAGACAATACCTGCTCTCACTTGTTATGCTATGGCCATTTAGTGAATTGTTTACCTTTGGGGGAAATGTGGTATAGACCTTCATATGGAAAATATTTCAGTAGAAGAGTTTTCTTTTCTTAGGGAAGCATAATTCGATTTGTTTATGCTTTTTTGAAATAAAATAATAATATTTTACTGTTTTATTTTATATAAATTATACTAACTTTGAGGCACATATTTTGTTAGATGAATTAAGAGCAGTTGGGAATACAAATGTAGTTAAAAAATTATGTTGTCACTATTGTTCCAGTTTTGGTCAAGAGTGCAAAGGAAAGCTCACATTTGGGGAAAAGCCATAACAAAGAACTTAGTTATATTCTCTTCAATCATCAAAAGAAATTATCAAAGATGATTGCACCATTTTTTTACTTCCATGTTGTACTTTATGTTGAAATCAGCAGTTGGACGTTATGAATTACATTGAAACACATTTATTATTCATGTTCCCTCGTTTTAAATACCAGTTACATCTCATGTACATGTATGTATTGTTTCTCTTTTTCTTCCAAAACAAAGAGCAAACCAAGTGCAAAATTGAATTCGACAGCATGGTACATACATGTAAATTACATTCCCTGTTTACTGCTTATACAAATATTTCTTTTAAAATATCATTATTATGAAGTATTCTTAACTCTTTCAGTGCTGGAATCGAATTTTGAAGGCCTTTGCAAACAGTTTGAATCCAGATGAGACACCACAGAACGTGGCGTCTCATCAGAATCCAAACTGTTTGCTATTCTGATAGTATTCTTAGAAAAAAATCGAATAAAATGCTAATTTTAGAAATTCAGCAGACAACATTTTAGCAGACAACAAATTTCCCAGCATGCAAAGGGTTAAAAATGGTTGATAACATTCCATGCAGTTTATTGAGCCAAGAGGACCCTGAGGATCCTGGAATGCACATTGGTTGCACAGTTGTAAAATACTTGCCTTCTTAAGGGCTACATTTGACAACAGAAGTATAATTTCAAGATGTCTTTATTTGTAAGTCTATATTAAACCTATCACCCCAACAAATAGGTGTGGCCAATTCAGACCAAAAAGGCATTTCTTGAACCAACTTAGTACAGGACCACTATCTGATGTTGCATGTTAAAAATTACAACTATTGGCCTTGTCTATTTTAGAAGAAAATTCTGAAGTTCGTTTGCTAATAAAGTATTTAATGAAAAGAGCCATTATATGTCATATTTTTTCCTATGGGACAATTTGAACAAACTTTGTTGAGGGATACTATCTGATGATACGTTCTCAGTGTCAAAACTCTAGGTCTTGTTATTGCAGATAAAGTTGTTTTGCTTGACCATTAACCCTTTGCATGCTGGGAAATTTGTCGTCTGCTAAAATGTCGTCTGCTGAATTTCTAAAATTAGCATTTTCTTCGATTTTTTCAAAGAATACTATCAGAATAGCAAACAGTTTGGATCCAGATGAGACGCCACGTTTTGTGGCGTCTCATCTGGATCCAAACTGTTTGCAAAGGCCTTTAAAATTCGGTTCCCGCACTGAAAGGGTTAAAATGAGTTGTCCCAAGACAGCACATCTCTCTCAATTATTCCACTGCCAGATACTATAATGTACATTTTCTGTCAGTAACCTGATATGAGTGCAAAGACATGTTTAAAGGTCAATATCTGTAGTAGTTTGAAATGAAACCATGCTACAAAACTAGAATTCAACTTTGAACTATCTTATTCAGTTGAATTTTGCTTCGGGCAGAACCAGAAGCACAACGCAGTTCTTATGAATAATAATTATTTTATTAATTAGCGGGTATCAAGCCAGGACTTCCTGCTCTTAGCGATTCAGCAGAAAACAAGAGCTGCATTTGAGAAACACAATGCCCCCTACTCCACTCTGATGCCACACAGAATGATGCTATATCTGGATTGAAAACCTCATGACGAAGTTATTATCCATTGATATTTGACAAGGCCAGCAACTTTATAAAATAAATGGACCAGAAAGAAAACTCAAACTTAATCTGTTACTATGTAGGTAGACATCTGAAAGCATTTCGCCAAAAAAATCCAAAAATGGTTATTATGGAGAAAACTTCTAGAAAATTGTTAAAAGGTTGTTTGTTTACTTTAAAACAATATATTTGATAGAAGGGTAAAAACTATTTAATAATGAAACAAAAATTCCCACCACACACAGCACCACAGTAATACAATTGTATGTGTTTATAGCAGACTAGATGTCCTTCAACAAGGCACAAATAGTGGCTTGTAACCTAACATAAACAAGTGTACCCTATATACAATCTCAGGTGAATTACGTATTTTTTTCTGAGAAATTCACCTTTTTTAGCAGGTACAGCATACTGGGCTACTTGGTTTAGAAATATTGAGCCCTTGAAAACGTATGTGTTTTTAAAATAACACGTTTAGGTAAATGCAACAAAAATCGTCCGGCTAGTGTCATTGTTATTATCGCACCGTTTTGTAAAATACAATTGTTTCGTAAAAACTACAACACTTCAAGGCTATTTACAGGTTAGTTTTAAAGCAACTGGACATTTTGGAATTACAAACAGTGTTTTGCATATTAGTATCATTGATGAACAGGGAGGTGTATAGTTTTAAAAATTTTGAATGAGTTTTTAGGTGTCAGATTAATGAACCATATTTCGTCACAGGGCAAAATTTGATTTGTGCATTTCTTTATAATAGTGGTTGCCAGCCTCAATAGTAGGGCATGGTTTTTGCCTTCAAATGGCAGTGCCGGTAGCTGTCAACCGGTTCATATGCTCTAACGTAATTATTTAGAGTGCACAACCGTATAGAATTTTTTCAATACAGTTTTTTGTAAGTTGTGAAACCACCTTTACAGTCTATGTATAGTTATATATTGGCTTATCGCTCGGTCATGAGTGAAATTTGAGATCAAGATATTGCGAATTCTATATATTTAACTGGATTATACGAAATTATTGGGCATGTGTAACCTTTAAGAACTTCCGTATACGGTCTTAAGGCCTACTTCACTATGTTGACAATTTACCATCAAAATCTCTCTGTATGAAACGGGGCTACCAGATGTCACCGGGACCCAGGGATTAAGGGACGACCGCAATTGGGCTGTTGCACTTGGGTTTAAGGGGTTTAAATGCTTGAAAACCACTCCCGAAACCTGTTCCGAAGACACCGGGAAAGACTACCGGGAACACTCGGTATTGTTTTTCAGTGACATTTTGACATTAATTTGCATCAATCTCAATAATGAACCGGTTCCTGTCGGTGGTTCATCTGTATTTATGGCTATTGTTTACTTTAGCCTTTTACTATTTAAAATGTAAACCGTGTTGTTTTTCCATGCAAGCAATTTTGGACCACACTGCTATCTGCCTTCGCTTTCAATCCCGCCAGGCAGATCTACTCAGGATAACACTACTTTGCCTTATTTACCTGACCGGATATCTTGCTGAGTTCAAGTTAAATCAAGTATTCAGCTGGGCATTACCGGCGATAATGGGCTCTGCTTTCTTTCACCGGGAACGATGTTGTTGTGATAGACCGTGCTCTGAAACATTCAGGGAATAATGTATGAGTGACCTGTTGATTATACGTAACCTAAATGTACATTTATAGGTGGTGTCGAATTAGTCTAAAGGAACCCTATCAATGCTGCATCCAATTGGTTACAAGTCCGGCTGAAGTGACATTATATCAAATAACTGCACAGTATGACTTATTCGGCGTCCCTCAACACTCGCCCGTCGTGTCGAGAGGATCGGTGTCTTATGCAGGTTAGTACGTCTGCGTATTTTCAACGAAATCTATTGTAAAATGATTTCTTTGATATCATGGCACACACTTCTGTCACCAAAATTAGGCAAATTGTTGTTTTTTAACAATTACTGCGCTCTGAAACCACATTTTAGTCGCAATTAAAGCCAGTGTGAACGCAATGTGATAAGGATGGTTACTTATCCGTTGCCAGTAAATAAAGCCACACAGACTATTGAGCGCTTACTGTAATGTAAAAATCCCACTTACCCGATTGTAACCGTATAGCGCCCTGTAAGTGGTCGTAAATGCATGCACTTAACAGGACTTATTAGTTTTCCGTCGAATTACAATTCATTGAGCACCCGGGCCAGACTGACACTTTCCGAAGCCTGTCCGAGATAAGGAACTCGAGCCGGGTATCATAAGTTCCCCGTGTGACAGAAACCATAAAGAATCTGTCTGAGGATGACGTTGAAACGCGTCAGGATTTATAGTGTTTGTTTTCCTCGTCCATGCAAGCAGCCTTTGTTGGAATCAAATGACATCAGAATGTTGCTTCGCCATGCAGATTTATACCTAAATTATGTGCCAAAAAATATATAAAAACCTGAGATATCCTTGTTCAAACTGCTATGATGCATGCAGATAATGCGGGCTTGATGATAGTTTTCACTTCGCATGAAACCATATGTTACATCTGCTATGACTTTGGAATGGAAAGTGATGCCTTGTATTGTGTTTAAGTGCTGTCTGTATGATGTAAAGCAACGGTCGCACTTCTACCTTAATACTTGTCGTGAACACATGCTGATTACGCGCTGACGTTTTCCGTCAACGTCAACTTATAATGAATAAATCTGTGTGTCATGTACTGGAACTTTGTGATCTTTTTTAAAACAGATATACCTCTGGAAAAGTGCTTTATTCAATTTGAAGGGGTTGGGTTCCCTATAGGTTACATTATCCTAAACGGAAGTGGAATTTGGGGGGTTACATGCAGTCGGTTTGCTACTTAGTACATATGATGCAGGTCCTGGTGCATAAGATTTTAAAAATGTATCTGAAATGAAGAGTTTAGGTGTCAGTTTAAGGTACATGTGTAAGTCACAGGGCAAAGGCCTGATTTGTGCATTTCTTTGTATGTTAGTGGTTGCCAGCCTCAATAGTAGGGCATGGTTTTTTGCCTTCAAATGGCAGTGCCGGTAGCTGTCAAAACCGTTCATATGCTCTAAGGTAATTATTTGAGTTACACTACCCGTATAGAATTTTTTCAAATGCAGTTTTTTTTGTAAGTTTATGAAACCACCTTTCCAGTCATGTATAGTTATATATTGGCTTATCGCTCGGTCATGGTGAAATTTGAGATCAAAGATTGCGAATTCTATATATACAAGAAGGAATTAATTGGGCATTTGTAACCTACAATGGTTAGTGTTATATGCAGACGCGCAGAACAGTTTGAATTCAGAAAACAGATTTTGTGCAGATTGTGTATCACGTGATGAACAGTTGGAGGTGTATATTTTGCGGCACTATTAGAATTTGTAATGCAGATTTTAGTGCAATTATTATGATGAACCCTATTCGTCTGCGTCAATAATTTGTCGTAGAATTGTGGTTTATAATAGCGTAAGAAAAAAAGATTGAGTTCTGAATACAGATTTTCAGTGAAGATTGTGTAACTTCTATTTGCATATAGACGTTATATGTAGAACGTGCACAACAGATTGAGTTCTGAATACAGATTTATAGTGCATTGTGTAACTTCTATTTACATGCTTCTATACGATCTTCGCAAGTTTTATACGCGTGGTATAGCGTTGGGGAACAAATGAGCACATATAAATTTGTATCCAGATAACTTTCACATCGTGCTTATACGATTTAATTCTGGATTATCGAGATTGTTGCCTATTGATCTGTGTACATTGAAATGCGCGTATACGGTCTTAAGGCCTACTCTCACTATGATGCCGGTGGAGCCCCGGTGCGTGATCCGGATCTACCGGGATGAACCGGGCTCTACCGGATGAACCGGGGACGATAGGGTGAACGGAGACGACCGGGGACAACTGGGGTCTCCACGCTGCACCGGGTAAGTATTAAAATGTTTAATACCGCGGGAAGAACCGGTAGTTACCGTGAGGACCGGATCGACTCGCGGCGCGGCACCGGTAACAAACAACCGGGACGGCACCGGAACAACCCGGTGCCGGACGGCACCGTTGCTCCACCGGGGGCTATACATACCCGGCAGAGCTACAGCAATGCCCCCGGTTGTCGCCGGTGGTGCCCAGGTGGAGCCCTGGTAAATGCCGGCAGAATCCCGGTATAGCCAGCTCATTGGTATAAAGGAAACCGGCGCTCTGCCGGGACGCCACCGGCACATCGGGGGGTCATTACCGGCGACGACCGCAATTAAACCGAACGGGCGTCGCCGTAGCTCTGCCAGGTCTGTTGCCAGGATAGCCCGTGGCCTGTGAGTCTCGGCGGAGTTACGGTAGACCGGGGCTTTGCCGGAACGCTGCCGGCTTTTACCGGGGCTCCACCTGGGCATTACCGGCGACAACCTGGGCTCTGCCGGGGCTTCACCGGATAAACCGTAGCTTGTTCGGGGTTGACCGGGACTCTGCCACATAGGTTTAATAATGATGAGTATCTGTTGATCTATCCCAGTTAACATTCACATGCGCATATTATCGGTCTTACTTGCATTACAGAGCTAAAGGAACCCAATCAATGTGCATCGAGTCGATATATTAAGGTGGCTTATTCGCTAGTATTATATTAAATAACTAATGACATTATATTTATCTGCGTCATACAATTTTCGCATGTTGAGACGTATTAAAAAGCGTTGTGGAACTTATGAAATTTTATTAATTGCGTATAGACAACGATTACATTACACGTGCGTATACCAGCAAGACTAAGGTTGTTCATGGACCGTTCTACGTAACAACTGAATACATTTTACACTTACTCTTGCATGTTTAATTTAAATAAAAATACTTTATTCGCAATTCAAAGCGTATAAGAATTATATGGATAAGGATTGCATTACTTATTTAATGCCATAAAATAAGATTTCGTGTCGACTGAGCGCAAATGTATATGGAAAAATCCCATACAATCCCCGATTGTAACCGTATACTCGCCCGTGAGTGCTGGTAACGATAGACAATTAACAGCGACAAACAAGATTTCGTAGTTGATTTTTTTTATTTTAAAGTAACTCTCTGTACAAGAATAAATCGTGTGAAATTATTTAAATAATAAAATGCAATATATACAGTATAACAGTAAGAACACACGAACCGGTACTGTAATCAAACATTTTGGACTTACCAAACTTATAATTTAAAGCGATCAATTATTACACCCGGTTGCTATGCTGTTTTCTGTAACTGTCAGGGCTCGAAATTAACACTCGCACACTCGCAAAATGCGAGTGAAAAATGCCGATTGCGAGTTAAGTTTTAAGCCACTAGAATTTTTTTGCAAGTGAAGAATAGTGAACAAAAAGAGTTATATTGCTAAATGCGCTCGATGTTGTGAACGCTTAACCGCAGGTCAATTAATAGAAAGTCCGAATACCCATATGCGGAAGCTCGCACCTTGTATGTAGACTGGTATACTTATAGTACATATATGCGGATTATATTGGTACAAAGAATATGAAACAGTCGATTATCCACACATGTTCACTATAAAGACAAAAACCCTGAACAGTCATGTCATCGAAGCGAAAAATAACTAGTTTCTTTTTGCCCACAGATTGAAATAACAATACCAAATATAAAGAAAAGTTAATCGTGTGAGTTGAGAGAAAAAATCGGAAATTAAATTCTTCCACGAAAAGTCGAAAACAGTGAAAAAGTGGGAAAAGAACTTCATATATAACACCAAAACTTTTGGTTTACATACATACTGTTTTCGTCTATTTGTTTCACTGTTTTTTGGGAGTACATTTTACTGTTTTCGTATATGAAAAAAACTGAATGCAGATTATTTTTATTAAAATTAATTTAATTAAAAAGTATTAACATATATGTTGAAATATCTTTTAACTACTATTCGTTTTTAATCCAGGCATAGGAAAAAGCGATGTTTTCGTCTTAATATTCAATGTTTTCATGTAATAAAACACTGTTTTCAGTAAATTATGCTGTTTTCGCGGAAAACAGTACTGTTTTCCATATCAAGTCATAACGGGAACACATGTGTCAGATAAGTTCTTTTTTAATGCTCTGAGCTTTTATGAGTACATATGGACACCTCCCAGGAATCAGTATTAAGGTTTATAGCTGCGAGTTGGATTATTGCAACTAGTGTCTGGTTCCTTTGAAAACCAGCATTTCTTGTTTCTCTGTGACCAATTATTGTAATAATGCCTTTGTAATCATTCCTACAAACCATTCAAACTTACTCAACATAAATAGAATCAACAGAAAATGTTTTATACTAACTTTACCTCACATATACATGTATAAGATAACTATTTTAAGTAGTATATTATTTATTAGAAAACACTTATATACCTTATTTATTTCCTTGTTGCAGGTTTCCTTTATCTGATCTTATAGAAGGAGTTCTAAAAAAAATATATCACAATACTGGACCATACATTAGAAGACAAAAAGGAGACCATTCCAAAGCATCAAAATGACCCCCACCACAGACCTATGAGCTGACACTTTTTACAACAATGGTTGTCCTATTTGTAGGAGCAATCTTTCTGTTTTTGTGTATTAAATTGGTGCTGAGTGTTATTCAGAAGATAATTGATCTATCTCAGTCTGGAAAAGAAAAAGCACGGAGACTGGAACAGAAAATGAAGAAAGTGAAGATGCCGACCTAAGTAGCAAAAAAGTTAACTAGCGCTTCTTCTAAACATTATTTCAAGGAATTTCCATAAATTGGTGCTCTCGTCAAAAGCACTTCTAAAGCAACCCTGTGTGTTCAACAAAACGTCAAATTATATATAAGCAGTATGATTGAAACCTGAAATGAAAGACACAGTCTGTATATAAAGTTGTTTATTTGATCACCAATGCAAAAAGCGCTTGAATTACTTGCTTATAGATCGTTTGGTATTTAAAGGATAGAAATATGTGTAGACAGGGGACCCTAAAATTTCTGAGATAATTACTGATTTCCTCTGTTCAAGAAATATTGTAAAATAAGTGTGTGTTTTTTGTGTTCAAATTTATGCCTGAAGGGTGAACCATTCCCAATGGAAGCAAGTGGGATGGGGCCTAGAATTTCCAAATTGAAAGTTAAAAAAAAAGTAAATCTCAACATTCAGTTCATTTCCCATCAAGCTATATAAGTAAAGACCTTGGTAAATTTATTCAAATCATTTTTATGCCCCCGGATCGAATGATCAGGGGTATGTTGTTTTTGGCCTGTCTGTCTGTCTGTCTTTCATTCTGTGGAAAACTTAAACTTTGGTTAAACTTTTGCAGTATTGAATAACTTTTGCAATATCGCAGATAGCAGCTTGATATTTGGCATGCATGTGTATCTCATGGAGCTGCACATTTTGAGTGGTGAAAGGTTAAGGTCATCCTTCAAGGTCAAAGGTCAAATATATAGCTTCAAAGCGGCATCAAAACTTTAACCTTGGTCATAACTTTTGCAATATTGAAGATAGTAACTTGATATTTGGCATGCATGTGTATCTCATGAAGCTGCACATTTTGAGTGGTGAATGGTCAAGGTCATCCTTCAAGGTCAAAGGTCAATTTATGGCTTCAAAGCGACGCAATAGGGGTCATTGTGTTTCTGACAAACACATCTCTTGTTAATTTTAATTTAAAAGTATTTGTTAGCAAAAAGACAGGAACACTAATGTCCCAAAATTGAGCTTATTCAACCAGATTTTACCAAATACAAAGCCGCGTCAAAGGGATCCAAATGTAAAATCTTTGTTTCTAACTTGCATACTAAATCACTGAGACAGCCTGCATCATTTATTTGTCATTATCAATTCAATAGACTTGCTCTTAAGACATATCTGCAGTGTGATTATCAAATAAAAGTTCATGAGCAAACACATATAACTGTGACCTGCATTTAAGCTGAAATACTTGCAATGGTAGTAAAAATTTATCAAGTTCTAGTTTAATTACTGTAGCTATCTCTGTTAATACTGCAGTTTTTCCCTTTTAACTGGAACAAAGTCCAGAAATACAAAAATATTTGTTTCTTATTTAACTATTGAACTTCTTTGAATTAAAACTAATGAACATAAACACATTTGATGCTCAGTTACAGGCTGCAGGATCACATAACTCCGTGGGGTTCGCAATTGAAAGTTAATGGATGTTAACACACCGGTATGTGGTGCTTTTCTTCTAAGAACTTTTTAAACAATTTTTCCTTAGAATTTAAACTAATGAATGAACGCCAGTTTTTTATGGCATAAGCTAGTGCATAAACAGTCTCTAAATTATCAGCTCATAAGAACATTATGTTAAAATGAATGTACCGGTATGTCACTTGTTTCTGTGTTCAGTGAAATATATCCGTGTTCTTCCTACACATTTCTAGTTTGGTGAAAAGTGATTCATAAGTATATATATATATATATATATTATATAACTATATATATATATATATATATATATATATATATATACCGGTATATATATATATATATATATATATATACACTTCAACAATTTTCAATTTATTATTACACTACTATTGAATTATGTAAGTAAAACTGTGTCCTGCTATTTTGGTAAGATTACAGTTTTATGCCATAAATGCCAGAAACATAGACATTTTATTGATGTACACAAATAACGAATCATTATCAGAACTAGTTTTTGTGGATTTTACCTCATGGCAAGATGGTTATTTAATGCATCTATCTTTTAACAAAATTATACCAGAATGGTACTTAAACTTTGCTCTATCTAGTTTTATCAATAATTATCAACTCTCTTGTTTCACAAAAAATATTTTTGAGTGTAAAAAGCATGCAGAATCTAATATCATGTATCGGTGAATGGGTGTCAAATACTCAACAAAATACAATACTTTGCAATATATAAAATGCTTGCTTTACAACCTGGTAGTTTTGTTATAAACACACTATTTTTGAGTATACATATGTTTAAAAATAAATTTACTTCAAATGAGTTGCGGCAAGATAATTTTATTTATTATTATTGGTAATATATTTTAGCTTTTATAAGCATGTTATGTTTTTGATACAGTATATAAACATTATTATTATTAATTTTTTTCTATGTCGATGACATATGCCTTAATAACATAATTAAATACAAATATGAAATTGTTTACAAATGTTTTCATTTTATTTTGACATGTTTTTTTGACATTTTATTGTTTTGTTTTTGTAAATATATACAAAATAATAAAGTAGTGAAAATCGCCCAGTAGTTTTATTATTTGAAACATAGATCTTAGTGTCATATTGTATATTGTATATGTACCTTAGTTCAAGAAACAAAGCTATTAATGTCACAAATTACTTCATTCAAATCAGAACAAACTTCTAAATTTATTTGCAACACATAAACAAGTAATTTGGCAACCTTGCATTATGTTCGAACTCATGACTATTGAGGATGCACCCAATCACTGCTTATCATATTTAACATCGAATCTTATCTTGAACGTACTTCATAAGTAAATCAGTTCATCGGCTTAGAATAAATTGCCATTTATTTCAATGTTGACCGTGCAGTCGAAATGTGAAAGATCTGACTATAGAGACGGAGCCTCATTTTGGACATGCAAATATTTGGGAATAAGTTGTTAGCCTATGCCTTATATCTATTTAAGAATGGCTCTTGCTTATGAGCGAGATTAACCGCTGCCTAAATGGATTGCACTTGACCAGCACAATAAATTACCCTATTAAGGTTTTATATGTTTGTTACGACTGCATATGATACGTAACGGTATGTTTCTGTGAAATTAAATTTTCCTGGATTATATTGGTGGCTAAGATGAGTTTTTCAGGCTGTCTTTATGTATGAATGATATTTGACAAAATTAATAGTATTAGTAATGGAAGTGTAAAAAAACTCACAAACCAAAGTTTAGTGGTATGTAACCTTCCAATTAATGTACGAAATCGATGGGGGCGAATAACCGGAAGTGAAACATTTTGGGTGGATTAATGATTGTCAGTTTTGTTATTGTTTTGATTCTTATATTATGCGATTAAATGGCTTACAGTTAAACATGAGTCAACAGAAGGCGAAATTTGTTTCCTATATCTCTCAGAATTTTCTTGAACCAACGCCAAAGCCCAGAAACTCGGTAAGCATTTAAAGGGGCCTTTTTACAGATTTTGGCATATTTTGAAGTTTGTCATTAAATGCTTTATATTGATAAATGTAAACATTGGATCTTAAAAGATCCAGTAAAAAATCAAGAATAAAATTTAAAAAAGGAAAAAAAGTAGCCGGTACCAGGGCTCGAATCAGTGACCCCCAGAGTCCTGGAGTAAGTCTGAAGTAAAAACGCATTAGGCTTAGCCCTCTCAGCTATTCCGCCGGGTATACACAGTTTAAGTATTTTATACCTTATATAAGCAATCTTCTTAGTTTCGTAAATGTAAATGACAATAACAGAACTCTCCAAATTATTCAATCGTTTCGTGTTGCAACGCTTTATAACTTTTAGGTTTTCAAATCGTCAAAAGATACATATAATGACTATATTGGACTATGGTAAATGTTCAGTAATACTGTTTCCTCTTAATATCATAACTTAAATGAAAATTTGCGAATCTGAAACAACTTTTTAAAATTTTGTCAATTTAACAAACTGTGAAAAGATCCCTTTAATTTGCACTGTTCGGACATACCAAGGACCTATACAAACTTAGTATAGGTCCCTGGACATACCTAAAATTAACCGCACGTCATATTAACGTGATTGTATAATTGTTTGTTTGTTTTTAAGTTAATAAGTTTCAATTGAAAGTTGTTATTAAAATTTATATTTCAATTAACTTTGCTTTTAATTGCTTGTCTAATTTTTTTACTACTAATGGAAAGGGTGCTGGAGGTCTCGGTAAATGACAAGTTCAGTAAATTGGATTTATATAGTAAATGCCGTGGAGGTTTCGGTAAATTGGTTTTTATAGAGGTGGTATACCTACAATGAGGTGTTAATGACACCTATTATTGGCTTACAATAACATCAGGGGCATATATTTGCAAACTGTGGATTAATTTTGAGTTGAGTAATTAATGCTATGCTTACGGTAAATAATTAAGGGGCATGAATGAGCTTCCTCTGAACTTTTTAAAACGAATTCTGTTAGTACATTGTAGGTACCAAACTTAAAAAATATAGATTGAATTAAAAATGTAACTCTATTGAAAGTAAATTTACGATTTAAATAATTCAATACTATTGTTTTAATAATTGATGCTTTCATTTAAATGACATAATAGTAATAATAAATGATGATTTACTACGAAGTCAATGTAAGATCTTCAATTAAGTTTAATGCTATTAAAAAAAGGTTCTTGTAAAATAATGTAGACATGATTTATTACAAATTATTTCAGTTTAAATATAAAGCACAATAGTACTTAAGACCACTGAAAAGCACTCAATTTCTCAATATATATACATGAGGTAGTTTGCCAACATAATGAATATGTTGCCCAGCTCTTGCCACGTGGAGGCCACCTTTTCTAAGAGCCAAATGTTGAATTACAATACACGTCGCCATCAGCGGCCGAGCGCAGAATACACTACAAACATTGTGGATTGCTTCAAATTAAACTAAAAGGTCAAATTCTGTGTGCGCTTTATATATAACAATGTTTTATTATTTCTTTCTGGTTGAAAAACACAAGAAAAAACAATACATAACATAAAATAAGTGTATGTAATATATAAAAAGAAATATGTATAATGATACGCGTTACGTTTTATAATTTTGTTAAGTGTGCGTGCCAATTTGAACGTTGAGTTAAGCGAAGAGATGCGAACTTAATTACACATAATTAAAAACTGATAAAAATGACATCTAACATAACACCAGCAGACCCGAATGATACACTGTGTATTAGCAACCTGCTGTGGTGATCCCTATCTTATCAGCTTAATACACAGGCACCCTGGCTACTGTATTGGAACAATGGGATGTAGGGCCAAAATAACTGATTTAATTGTTTGCCGGAATAAAGCCGTTGAATAAAAAAATACTTACTGATAAACATTGTAATCCGTTTTATTTACCATATATTATAAATAAGACACATTTAAGACATGGATACAATATATATAGGACATATTTGAATCTTTCATTTTATTTAAAAAAGAAATAAGGGCTAGTCACATATAAATAAGATACATTAATGACACAGTACAATATAAATAAGACACATTAGCATCTTTCAGGGTTTCTGCATGTCTGTTTAATGTCATTTAATGTGACATTTCAACAATATCAGTCATTCACATAGTTCAATACTCGTCGTCGAGCATGTGGTGGACCGCCGTGGATGGTCCCAGGGCGTTGATATGGCTGATGATCCTCAGTTGATCAGTGGTTGTCAGCTTCTCCTTTTCGCAGTCATCCCATGCTTGATGTAGTCTGCCGTGTATCTCAACAAATTTCTTCCGTCTGATCTTCGATACACTTTAATTAAGGTTTTTCCAACTAATTGTATAAAAACATATATTAAAAACAAAAAAATCATGACCTAAAGATAAACTTTTAATATATAAATTACCTCCCTTGATTAGAATATTTATAGGTTACAAGCCTGGATATTTAATATTAACACTTTGCAAAAATCTCTAAATTGATAACATCAACTCCGTACATTTTAATCAAATAATTTAATTAGTGCCAAAAAACTCAATTAATGTACACGATTATCGACTAAAGGTGCGATAATCCCTATTATACCAATTTACTGAAACCTCCACGGCATTTACTATATAAATCCAATTTACCGAACTTGTCATTTACTGAAACCTCCATAACTCAATGGAAAGCTATAAATCAACATCTTTTGGGACATGACAAGTAATTTAATGGTTTGAGACATATCCATACAGTGACATCAGTTGCTGCATTCACAAATATATTAATGTTTAATTTGAAACAGCAACCAACATTCCATTTTGCTATGTGGTGTATGAGTTGACGTATAACTTTAATCGATCCTGTGCTTTCATTTACTTCCACTCCAGTCAGTTGCTTGATATAAAATGAGTGTATTTTGTCCCCTACCAGTGAAACCGAAGGGGACCTATGGTTTGCGCTCTGTCTGTCAATTCTGACAATGGTGGAGTTTCACCGGTAGGGGACAATATTGCTTGGCAATCTCTTTTTTTCTTATGCATTTTTGCAGAACAGAACAATTACCCCATGCATTTGAGAATTGTTTCTGTCCAGCCAGAAAGTAAAATAAGATTCTCATCCCTTATTTTGAGTTTGTTATAGCTGTTTATTTGACTACCGATGATATAGAGGATACTTGTTCATGGCAGTGTAAGATTGTTGGTTATTGCACGAGTGATCATAGAAAATATGTTTTCTTGATTGGCGCAGCCACGAGTGAAAACTTTATTTTTCTATGATCACGAGTGAAATAACGAAGATCTTACACTGACATGAACACATTTTCTGTTTCTTTTATGCCCATTTTTCAAGAAAATATTAATAATTAACAGCGGTTTCCTTTTCGCTGAAAAGTTACCCTTTCTCTGAGTTTCTCCCGTGGCGTGCCTCAATACATTTCAAACACAAAATGGCGTCATTAGTGTGACAAAATGACGTCATTATACCACCGAAATTCTCCAGTTAAACTGTTTTACAATGTAAATAAACAGCGAAAAAGCATAAAATAAAGAGAAAATTCGGTGGAATGTTGGTTTTAAATTTACTCGTGATCATAGAAAATATACATAACATTATTTATGATAATCTAAAAATAGAAAAAGGAGTTCCGAAAACTTGTTCTTTTCATCGGTGAAAAGAACAATTTGTTTATTGTCCCCTACAGGTGAAACAGGGGGGGACTTATGGTTTGCGCTCTGTGTGTCAGTCAGTTTGTCACACTTTTCTGGATCCTGCGATAACTTTAAAAGTTCTTATTATTTTTTCATAAAACTTGAAACATGGATAGATGGCAATATGGAGATTATGCACGTCATTCCATTTTGTTCCTACGTCAATATTCTGGTTGCTATGGCAACCAAAAACAATACAAAAAAATCTGACAATGGTGGAGTTTCACCGGTAGGGGACTATATTGCTCGACAATAGTCTTGTTTTCACTGCTGTTATTTCACTGCAGAAATGTCAGATTTTAGCATTAGGTATAAAAGAAGTGACGTCACTTATTTTGAAACTTGTCAATCATCAATTCACCAATAAAAAACAACCATTTTGCTTAAGGACAGAGTTTTTTTTCTAATTTGGTTTCTATTGAAATGCCACTCAACCATAAGCATTTCAGTCATACTCTTGGCACTTTAAGAGCTAGAGAAGAGTATTGCAGTTAAATACCAAATGTATATTATTCAAATTTTGTATACCCTTAATTCTGCATTTTAAGATCCCTGATATTTTGATCCGAATGCTTGACCTTTAATACTCTGCCGCAACCTTCCTAAACTATATATCACCTTGACCTTGTAGACTTTCAAGTCCTATATCGAGGAACCTGAGGCGAACACATATAATGAAAACCATGTAAGTTAATATATATGTTGTCTGAGCCGCTTAATATAAAAATGTGTATTATGCAAAAGATTTACGTGCCAGCATAGCTCCAAACTTGCACTTTAAATCAGTTTTGTCAGGGGCCACCCTGTCTGCTATTTTCATAGTCTCGTTAGTGGACAAGGTTACTGCTGACCAGACAGATTGTCCAATTTATGTGCATGCTAGTCTGAAGCTATTCTGACTGCATATGGCATAACACCAAAATGACCTGTCTTATCTGTTGTAAATCACTATGCGGAGTTATATATGTGGTGCCATGGCTGAATGCAATATATAGTTACAGTAACATACAGACTTTATAAAAGTCAAAACAAATTAAGTGATCTGTAAACTTGCAAATTAGGATATCTTCACATGAATAGCTAGCTGGTCCTTTGCATTTTTTTAAAACGTAGCCATATGCTATATGCTTATACATGCACTGATCACCTTGTGTATCCCTTTTCTTTCAGTTTTCGTTCATGTAGTTAAGTGTGCCTTTAATAGATTAACCCTTTAGCACTTAGATACGTGTTTTGACGCATGTGTAGTCCTATAGAAAGTTAAATTTAATGAAATACCTTTAAGATTCAAGCTTTAAATGCTTCATTTCAAACCCTTAGTAACTGATGAGCAGCAAACAGCATAAAACCTGAACAGACTGCAAGTTACTCGCAGGCTGTTCTGGTTTTATGCTGTGTGCACATAGCTATTTTCACTTTTCTTCTGAGTTGCCAAGGGGTAATTAACTGCAGTATGCAAATACCACGTAGAAGTATCTCCTAATACTCATCACTGTCATTTGGGTAACCTTAAAATGTGTGCAATATATGCAAATGAAGGTACCTAAATCTGCAATAAAAATGCCATATTATCCTCAAAAGTATTGCTGTAAGTATTGTTTTTATCAGGTTGGCACATCATTTGTATAATTGAAGGAAATTAAGTGATAATAAGTCATTTTAATGAACACAAATGAGATAATTGTTTCATGTTTTTTTAATATCTTTTTAATGACGATAAACTACCTGTAGTATCACTCTCAATGGACTTACTTCAATGTTTGAACCTGAATTGTATGTTCTGTACATGGTGTGTTATAAAACTCCTGATTAACCCTTTGTATGCTGGGAAATTTGTCGTCTGCTAATAGGTATGTTGTCTGCTGAATTTCTTAAATTAGCATTTTCTTTGATTTTTTTCAAATAATACTATCAGGAAAGCAAACAGTTAGGATCCTGATGAGACGCCACGTTCTGTGGCGTCTCATCTGGATCCAAACTGTTTGCAAAGGCCTTCAAAATTCTGTTTCAGCACTGAAAGAGTTAACAGAGAACATTATTTGTTGATATTCAATGCCAGAACTCTTCATGTTACGTTTCCATGTTACCAGAATTGGTCTGTAGAAAATATTTAAGCAGCTTGTGATTTTAATGACTTCAATATACTCGTGTCTCTTTGCAATGTGATTTCAAGCAAATGCATTTTCAGTTCAATCAAAATGTTGTTGAGGATTTCATTGAGAAAATTACTGGCTTTCCTTTTGCCTGTTATTTGAATTTGTGTTATTGCAAAATCAATAACGAAATGTACTTAAACCAGTTTTCATTTTTAATAATTTTAATCGTTCAAAGCAAAGTTTGTTTCTGTAGTCATTTTTAGAATTTTTTACAGAACTTTACAAACTTCATCAACTAAGTGTGCATGTTCTTGTAGTCCTTGTTTTCTGTTGTGTCCTTGTAATCAGATTGACCTACTTTCCACTTAAATAATTTCAATAAGTGAAGGAAATAAAATGAGTCGCTAGATTGAAATGATTAAGAACATCATGATACTAGATAATCTTGGTGTAAAAAAATAATTGTGTGTATGGACTATAATAGGATGTTTATATGTAAGCAAGATTGATTTTGATTAGACAGCACCTAAATGTCTGATAGCATCAAGCTACATGTATTGTATAATTATTTTACATACTTAAGTGTTATTGTTTGAAACAGCTAGGTTAAGCCTTAATTGTTGGTATATACATGAATTGTGTTTCGCATGTTTATGTTCATAAATATGATTTTTATTAGCAAATTAATCTTAGCCCAAATAAGCAGCGTTATGGGAAAACTGGGCTTAATGCATTTTCATATTTTCATAAAGTGTTGTCCAAGATGTGCCTCAGCACTGTCCAGGCTAATCAGGGACAACACAAAAAATCCTTCCACGTGGGATTTTCTTTTAGAAGTGACTTACTTTAAAGAAAAAATTCGATAAGAGCTGAAAGTTTTGTCCCTGAATTTGTATCCTAATACCAAACTTAAATGTTTAATAACATAATTGAAGCATACTGAATGCCTTGCATATTGTTTACTGCTCTATACTTAGACTTGAACGTCCTTTATTGATGATCATAGGTAATTGGTGGTAACAATGTCTCTTGACTCACTGTCAAAGTAACAGTACTGGGTGCTACTTTCAGCTTATATATGGTTCAATTAACATACAATCGTCCTAGAAAAGCTTTTACATTAAGAAATATATATTATTTACACAGTATTTATGGCGGCTGGGGAAGCACTAGACTGTAAATCACAGGATCATGGGTTTGAATCCAGAGGTGTCAATGTTCAGGATTATTCCTGAAATCAGGATTTTGGCCCTCAAGGACCAATTTAGATATTGATATAAATCTGAGGATTTTTTTCTGGAATTTTAAGATTATTGTCACAAATGTCATCTTAAACACAAATTATTATACTTTGACATATTGTTTACAAAGTTATAAACAATAGTTAACAAAGTTACATGAATTATTAACCCTTTTTTGCTCTGGCCCTAAAACGATAGGCTTATTTTCAGGATTTTAGATTTTGGCCAATTGACACCCCTGGAATCCCACCACAGCTACGTAACTTGTGTTTGGAATGATAGCGAACAGTTGTTTGTCACTGGCTTAACTCGTTCAGTGCTGGAACCGAATTTTGAAGGCCTTTGCAAACAGTTTGGATCCAGATGAGACGCCACAGAACGTGGCGTCTCATCAGGATCCAAACTGTTTGCTATTCTGATAGTATTCTTTGAAAAAAATCTAAGAAAATGCTAATTTAAGAAATTCAGCAGGCAACATTTTAGCAGACAACAAAATTCCCTGCATGCAAAGGGTTAACTATGTGAATATGATAATGGTAAACCGCTTGGTAAGGCTGAACTTGCCAAGGGAGAGTACTGCCTGGAGTGAGATGACTCAAATATTGTTAAAAACTGCCAAAAATCAAATATTAAAAACATGTCAGTCTTCAACCTGACCACTAGATTAACTGCTTAGCACTAGTGAAATGTAATTTTGGCATATAAGTTATGTAAGAAAAGCAAAAGTAAAGAAATGTATACTTTCATCTTTTGACCATTTAAACTGGTTTGTTTATCTGGCTTGTAATGAAGTGGATTAAAGTAATAAATCTGATCACTGAACGTTTCCCCAATTCTTACTGACATGTATATGTA
Organism: Dreissena polymorpha; assembly: GCF_020536995.1. NCBI lineage: Eukaryota > Metazoa > Mollusca > Bivalvia > Myida > Dreissenidae > Dreissena > Dreissena polymorpha. The sequence goes on from NC_068358.1 coordinate 109,759,186, forward strand.
TAAATAACAAGTGGAACAGCCTTAATTACCTGTAAATGCCCTGTTACTTGATGTTCCAGTATATTGTGTCTACTTGATGTTCCAGTATATTGTGTCTACTTGATGTTCCAGTATATTGTGTCTACTTGATATTCTAGCATATTGTGTCTACTTGATGTTCCAGTATATTGTGTCTACTTGATGTTCTAGTATATTGTGTCTACTTGATGTTTCCAGTATATTGTGTCTACTTGATGTTCCAGTATATTGTGTCTAGTTGATGTTCCAGTATTGTGTCTACTTGATGTTCCAGTATATTGTGTCTACTTGATGTTCCAGTATAATTTGTCAGAGCCTGAGGATGCCACCAGCGTTGACCAGCGGGTGGAGCAGAGTGCTTCAAGGTTCTATGATGAAACTCCGCTGCAAAATATGATGCCAGGCTAGTATATGAGTTGGTGTCTGGAAGACCTGGGCTAAATGTATGGGCGTGTAGTATCAGCAGTCTGCACAGGCTAATCAGGGACAATTTTTTTGTGCTTTAATGGATTTAAAAAAAAAGAAAATTCTTTTAAGATGAAATGTATTGTCCTTGGTTAGCCTGCGTGGGTCGCACAGGTTTAGCTTAGAGGATACTTAAAGCATATACATGAAGTCTGGTGTCCCAAAGACTTCCTCATTTATATAAACTTAACATACACAAAAAAAGAATATTAAACTAATGTTTGATGCCAAAATATATACTCGAAACTTGATGGCTCCAACTCGCAGACAACAAAAGTTCGAGCCACCTGGAATTAGAATCAACCAATTTCTATTATATGATAGAAATTGGTTGGCTCAAACTTTGTTGTATAAAAAAGCAATTAAATTGGACATTAATATACAATTATAATTTCTGCTTGGTACTTAACACAGCAAAAATATCTGTTTTATTCTTTGGAAAATATAGCAATTACCATTTGTTGCAGTTTTACCTCAGTTAATCATATTTACCTTCATTTGTTCTGTGACTGAGGCGACCCTGCTTATCATATATGTCTGTGTCTGTTAGGTGAACGTGTGCTGGGTGAGGCAGACAGCATTCTCAAGTTTGTGCCATACTCGGACTGCAAGCAGGGCTGCTCTGGCATGCTCTATGTAACCAACTTCAAACTTGCTTTCCTCACTGCTGACCGCTCATCATATGATAATGTACGTGGTAGATTTGATGTATCTGGGCTAATGATTACAAGTGTTAATGAACATTTATAATTTCAGCAATAAAAACTGACACTTTCATAATGATTAAGAGGCATTAAAATTCCTGTTGTAAAGTAAACTTTTGTGGAAAGTCATGATTTAAAGGAAATGTTAATGCACCTGTTATATGATGGCTGTTATCCAGCTTAAGAATACATAGCCTAAGAAGTCATGAGCATTATTTTGGACTATATGCAACATATTGATGAACAATTATCCAAGAAAACTTTGCATGGCAAACAAAAAAACCGAAACAGTTTTTATTTTGATTTAAAGAATTGTTCTCATAATGTCATATAAAGCTCAACCATTTTGCAATAGTATGATTATGCCTAAGAATAATTTGTTATACAAAAATCCAGAAAAAAATGCCAGTGTAACTTTTAGTTTTGCTTTTCAAGCATATTCCATATGTGGTAACATGCCTCTGCATTGACACACTTGAGATTTGAATTATGCTGTAGACTGGCAAGAGGAACCGCAGTAAAATTCTTGGAGATGATGATATTCCTCTCACCAATATTGACAGCATATATACTGGTATGGTACCCATTTCCTCAAAAATTGCATTACTCTTATTATAAGCATTGACACTGGTTAAGTTTTCATTTAAAGTAACTATTTTTAAATGTTATAAACTCTTGACTATTTTTATATTGAAGTCCCAATGTTTATTTCGTAAAGCACATGTTGATGGTGGTGTCTGTTATGTCTCCACCATGTTAAGTTGTGAAGAGATATTAAAGAGCTACTGTTTGTTGGATGTTGTGTATGGTCTAGGTCCACTTAGGAGTTCATAAGGTCAAATGGACTTCTTAATGAAGAGAGAACACTACTATTTAATGTCCTCTTACACCATTAATTTACTGCGGTTGATTTTTATTCAGTAAGCTTAAGTGGCAAGAGGAAGAAAATGACAGTGGATTCAAAGATGCCGACAACTGAAACTCTGGAAGTGCACTGTAAAGTAGGTATCAATTCTGTTAAAGGGACAGTTTCATTGGGTGCTGTCAAAAATGTGTTATTCTTGTTCTATTATACACATGTATACATATTGTTTGAAAAGCAAGTTTACGTCGCTCCAATCTGTTTGTACATATAAGCACAAACTATTGGAGATTTCTCAACAGTGGACTTTGAAGGAGTTAGCTGCTTTACAGCCATAAATTATTTGAGATTAAATAAAACTCTACTTTTTTTAATTTTTCTCTTACTGCTTCTTGTGAACAAATGTTCTAGTTTGCTCTTCATCAATGAGAATCTGTTTTGAAAATGAAGTCAGATATCTTATTACTTTCCTTGAAATATTTCATTATATTTAGTGATTGACCAAACGATACATCATTCTATTGACGCAGAAGAATAGTCAATGGCGCTGTCTTTGGACAGTTCATGTTGTGAAATAAAATGGCATTGAGTCCTTTAATCACATTATCTGTAGCTCTGTTAAGTGTTATTTTGGGAAAACACTTATATTACTGCAGCAATAAAAAAAGGAACCTTGTTAAAAGCTTATTGTTTCAAACAATATTCTTGAGATTTAAATATGTCAAATTTTAAAACAGCTTTCCTTTTATATTTATTAATATATATATGTATATATATATATATATATATATATATATATATATATATATATATATATATATATATATATATATATATATATATATATATATGTATGTCAGTTGTTTGATGTCAAGTTGCCTAGTATGTTTATAATCAATGAAACTTTCTGCAAAACTTATACTTCGGTTGAAATGAAGCAAATTTTTGATATTGGTTGTATCAAATTACTTTTACAGGACATGAGGATTGTAAAATATGGATTCAAATTCGCACCCAAAGATCAAAACAAGAAATTTGTGAACACTTTAATACATCATGCATTTGCGAAGAAAGATACACTCTTGTTTGCATATGAGTATGGAAGAAGCAATGAGCTCAAAGGTAAGTGTAATCTGAGCCGCATTCTGAGCAAACAAGGCTTATTATACCCCCACAAACAAAGTTTAGGGGGGTATATAGGATTTAACTTGTCGGTCGGTCTGTCTGTCGGTCTGTCTGTGGGTCCGTATTAAGTGTCCGCTCTCTAATTCAAGTAGTTTTCATCGATCTTCACCAAACTTGGTCAGAAGTTGTATCTACATGATGTCTAGGCCAAGTTTGAACATGGGCCTTGCCGGGTCAAAAACTAGGTACGGGGTCACTTAGTACGTTTTAAACATTCAGCATGTTGTCCGCTCTCTAATTCAAGTAGTTTTCATCTGAACTTCACCAAACTTGGTCAGAAGTTGTATCTAGATGATCTTAAGGCCAAGTTCGAACATGGGCCTTGTCGGGTCAAGAACTAGGTCAAGGGGTCACATAGTGCGTTTTTTAACATTCAGCATGGTGTCCTCTCTCTTATTCAAGTAGTTTTCATCCGATCTTCACCAAACTTGGTCAGAAGTTTTATCTAAATGATCTGAAGGCCAAGTTCGAACATGGGCCATGTCAGTTTAAAAACAAGAGCACCGCCTTGCGGGTGCAGACCGTTCATCTATTTTCTTTTTAAAGGTGAAGGGACTCTCAATTTCAATCACAAAGGAGGGAGGGATGGAGTGAAGAAGGGTGTATAGTGTGGGGGTGTGGACATTTATTACATTATCTTCCAAAAATGCGGAAAAAAAATGAAAACAAAAAAATAATAATTCGGGGGGTGGGGGGGAGGGGATTCTTGGGTGCGATGGTTGGATGGTATTTCAAAAATAAAATAATAAAAATAAATATTTGTGTTTTTTAACCGTTTCAAAAAAAGCAATTTGGGGGTGGGTGGGGTGGGGGGGGGGTAAAGTGTGAGGATGTGGTGGTCATTTGTGAGATGATCTTACATAAAAAATTAGGGGGGGGGGAGGATTCGGGGGGGGGGGGGCGAGGGGGGATGGTTTGGGTGGAGACTATTGTGGTATGTCGGGTAAGAGTAGTTTTGTCAAAGTATCAATCAAATCTAATCATAAATAAAGAAGTTTTGGCAATTTTAGCAAATTTAATAATTTGACCTTGAGAGTCAAGGTCATTCAAAGGTCAAGGTAAAATTCAACTTGCCAGGTACAGTAACCTCATGATAGCATGAAAGTATTTGAATTTTGAAAGCAATAGCCTTGATACTTTAGAAGTAAAGTGGATCGAAACACAAAATTTAACCATATATTCAAAGTTACTAAGTCAAAAAAGGGCCATAATTCCGTAAAAATGACAACCAGAGTTATGCAACTTGTCCTTTTACTGTACCCTTATGATAGTTTGAGAGTGTTCCAAGTATGAAAGCAATATCTATGATACTTTAGGGGTAAAGTGGACCAAAACACAAAACTTAACCAAATTTTCAATTTTCTAAGTATAAAAAGGGCACATAATTCTGTCAAAATGCCAGTCAGAGTTACATAACTTTGCCTGCACAGTCCCCTTATGATAGTTTGTAAGTGTTGCAAGTATGAAAGCAATAGCTTTGATACTTAAGGAATAAAATGGACCTAAACACAAAACTTAACCAAAATTTTCAATTTTCTAAGTATAAAAAGGGCACATAATTCAAAACGCACGCCAGAGTTATCTAACTTTGCCTGCCCAGTCCGCTCATGATAGTAAGTAAGTGTACCAAGTTTGAATGCTACAGCATTGATACTTTTTGAGTAAAGTGGACCTAAACGCAAAACTTAACCAGACGCTTACGCCAAGGTGATGACAATAGCTCATAATTTTTTTTCAAAAAATAGATGAGCTAACTAGGTCATAGGGTCACTTAGTACGTTTTGCACATTGAGCAAGGTGTCTGCTCTCTATTTCAAGTAAATTAAATCCGATCTTCACCACACTTGGTCAGAAGTTGTAACTAGATGATGTGTAGGTCAAGTTCGAACATGGGCCATGCTGGGTCAAAAACTAGGTAACGGGGTCACTTAGTGTGTTTTAAACATCACCATGTTGTCCGCTCTCTAATTCAAGTAGTTTTTATCCAATCTTCACCAAAATTGGTTATAAGTTGTATCTTGAAAATGTCTAGGGCAAGTTTGAATATGTGTCATGCCGGGTCAAAAACTAGGTCACGGGTATCTAAGTGTGTTTTAAACCGCACCATGTTTTCAGCTCTCTAATTCAAGTAGTTTTCATCCAATCCTCACCAAACTTGGTCACAAGTTATATCTAAATGATCTCTAGGACAAGTTTAAACATGGGCCAATCCAGGCCTAAAACTAAGTCACGGGGTCACTAAGTGCGTTTTTTAACATTCAGCATGGTGTCCGCTCTCTAATTCAAGTAGTTTACATCCGATCTTCACCAAACTTGGTCAGAAGTTTTATGGAGATTATCTGAAGGCCAAGTTAGAACATGGGCCTTTCTGGGTCAAAAACTAGGTTAAGGGGTCACTTAGTGCGTTTTAAAAATTGAGCAAGGTGTCCGCTGTTTTTTGTGAAGACGACATGCAAAATATTATGTGTCAATGCAGCATGTGGGGGTATTTGTCACGTCTGTGACAAAGCTCTTGTTGTATGTGGGTCAAGTGTCGCCCCAGATAATCATATTCATGTTTATGAGAAGAAAAAAACTTTCTGCTCAGACTGGATTTCTGTTCAAAAGAGAATTTCTGTAAAAGAAAAACTTCAATAAAGTTGAGGTGTTGTCTCTTGTCAGCTTGTGGGGACTTCACAGGCTAATCTGGAGCGACACTATATGGGCATGCTGTTACCATGGTTCCCAGACCGCAGCTCATATTTTTATACCCAAATAAAGAGGATGGGTGAAATGCAATCACCATGTTGCTTGCTTGCTTGGTCCATTCCTGTGACAGCATATCTTGTCCTGTAAACTTAATTTCATTTTGTTTAATTTAAATGAAGTTATAATTTTCTCGCCTTCCATATTCCAAAAGTTGTGCTTATAATATTTGCAAATATTTACACTATTCTAGAATTTAC